>NW_007200187.1:86886-132938 GCF_000164805.1 Carlito syrichta | reverse complement strand
CTCCCTCATCTGCCTCTGCGCGCTGCAGTTGGTGAGTGCCCCGCACGTCTCTGCCCCGGGACCAGCCTTTCCGGGCACCGCAGCTCCGGCAGGGACGAACGGGCGAGGGGAGTGCTCTGGCCGGGTCCTGCCCTCCTCGCCGCCCGGGCTCGGCTTGCACTGCCCTCCAGCTGCGGGCACTCGCCCGGTCGCCCCTGCCCAGCGGGAGGGCGCGGTGGCACTCTCAGACCCACGCGCTGGGGTTCGCCGCGCCCCCGCCGGGCGTCGCCAGGAGATCCGAGGTGGCTGGCCAGGCGCTGGGGGAGCGAGCGATTTCCCCGCCCCCTGAGCCGACACCTGGCTTCGGCTCCCGTGGCGTTCGTGCTGAAGTTACCCTGGGGCTTGTGGGCTCTTCTTTCTGAGGATAATTTCCAGGAAAGCTGGTTAATTACGAAGTGCATGGGGTTGCCCAAGTCCTGAGGAGACTGGAGCAGCTCCAAGTCTTAGTCAAGAGTGGGATGGTTCTTACCTTCCGCAGGTTGAAAGGTGCTGGTTAAGGAGTCTGGGACCTCCGGGAAGGAAGGCTGGCTGTGTGTTTCAGCCTCTGCCCTTCCGATTCCGCTTTAGATTTTGTTGAAACGTGGCATGCTCAGGCTGCGACAGACTGACAGCTGTCATCAAGGAGAGGACGCAGTGAATGGGCTCCGTTGGCGTGGTGCCTTGGGGAGGGAGTGCCTGTAATCGGACGTTAGAAACCAGAGTGGAGAGAAAAAGGCCTTTGTGAGGGGAGCAAATGCTCTTCTTAATCCCTTTGGAACCGGGACTGGCCCTGTGGTCTATTTCATGATCACTTCAGGTCAAGGCCACAGACCTTTTGTGTCAGACTTTTATGTGTGAGAGATTAATAGACATGTCCCTTTCATTACACTTAAGACAGATTCTGGAGATGCTCTGCCAAGCTTTTTTTCGAAGGTTTTTTTTTTTTTTAAGTCACAAACATACAACTAGCATATTTTGACAAGCAAGAAGAAAAAGCTTTCGATGAACTTTACTGAGTAAATGTCAACCCTTGCAAGACTCATTAACTGAAGGATAAAAGGATGCTTTTTAGTAGTTAGTCCTTGTTTGCGTGAAGGTTTTAGAATGGTTTCACTTTTCTCTTGCCTCAGTGTTTCAATCTCCCACAAAAAGCTCACTTTGGATGGATGTGTGCTTCATTGTTCACATAATGCATGCATAATGTATGTATTCATAGGTTTGAAATCAGTGACTACTTGTTTCGAAGTCTATTGGATAGTTCTCCCCGTCCTGTGAAAAAATGGAATCAAACATATTTTATAGAATTTTCTTGGAAAAACATTTTACAAATGTACTGCATCATTAATGTTTTCTTTCACTAAGAAAGCAAGAAGATAATTTAGATTTTGGTTTTTGAAGAAGGATATGGCTTATAAATTGGAAAAACTGAATCAATATTTAGTCGGCCCTTGATTCAGTGTAAGATTGTGGATAGGTACACTCACTTATATAATCTGTAGTGGCATAACTTTTATTTTACATAGAAATAACATGAAGGGTGTTTTATGCAGCAGTTATCAATACGATTATGATTTTCTTAATTGGCATTATATTATTTGTGAGAACTATGCTTTTGAAATTTCATCTATCAGTCCAGAATGTCTTCACTTTCCACATACACTTTCTCAATTGATAGAAATGCAACTTATTCTTCAAAACTTATCTCAAAATTCTATATTCTCTATGAAAACTTTCTTGGTGCTCCAGGTAAAGTCCTGATATTATTTTCCTTTAATATCATAGTACTTTACTTTTTCCTCTGTTATAAGACATTTCTTATTCTCTTAAATAATTTTAAGTTATTTACACATATTTCTTACCTCTAGACTGTAAGCAACTTGAGGGCAGGGATCAAATATTATTCATTTTTGCAGCCTGCAAGTTCTTAGTGTCATAGAAGGAGCTAAAACATATTTGCAGATTTATAATGCCTAACATTTGCAATTCATACAAGTTTTGACATATTTCTTTTGGCTTCTAAAATTATCCTCTGAGGAACATACTCATTTCATTAGTTTGCAGGTGAAGAAGTTGATATTCATAGTTAAAAAGCTTTTTCATAATCAATAGTTTGGAGATGGCAGAGACTGTGGAATTATGGTAAACATTTAACAACTGGATCACGAATAAAACAAAACATATCTGTATATATTACATTATAATGTCATCCATGGCAATATTCTTTATATAAAAGATGTGTAACTCTCAATTGAGAAACAATTTCAAAGCTAAAATATGAAGTTTACTTTAGTGTGAATTTGATATAGCTATTTCATTCTGGCAGAATTATTTTACTGGATTTTACAAATTCTTGGTTCTGCAGCTCTAACATGAATGCTGGTGAATATTTGTATTTGCTATAAGGAGAAAGAGGAAAGTAAAACAGGGAAAAAAATGTTGGAACTTTACTCCATCAGTGACATGAACAGGTTCTTTGCTGAACTGGATAATGATTTTCAAATACTCAAAAATCATTTTCTCAATTTTGTTTGTACTATTGACAATGTAATGGGGTACAGACATGAGACACTTTTAAGTTTAATATGCATTATTTAAAAAAAATTATCCGTCATTTTCCTAAGTCTAGACAATCAACAAAAAAATAACACCCTGATTTATAGGATTGTCAAATTCTTTAGTGTAAATACTCCCACTTTGGTCAATTTCAAGTATACCTTTATACAGAATTGCCATCATACAGATAAAATGACATTAGTAACCTCAAAAGCATTGTTAAAGGAAAGCATTGTAAATAATTAGGTAGGGATACGTTTTCACTATCAGTACCTCTGATTTTAGTAGGATTTATTAAAATTAACTTTGTATAGTTTAATTTTTAATAATGGTTAGATTTAACAACTGGCTTACAAAATGTCAAAAAAATTTAAAAAATCTAACAAATCAACTCTCTGAGCCCATACAAGCCTATTCCAGAATACCATGAGGGATGTCTGTTTTCCAGATCCAATGTTCTTTCCTCTGAAACCAGCTGTCTGTCTTTCTTTTTTTTTTTTTTTTCAAGTTTTTATCTCCACCCACTAACTGACAGGTGACGGAGGTTATGAGGCAATGAGCAAGTGTGGGGGTTGGGAGGGAACGGCATAGGAGAACACATCTGCTGAAGACAGTCTACATGTACATGACTAAGACTTGACTGGGAGGTCTCTAAATAGATGGTGCTATGGTTCTTTAACTTCTAAAAATGAAAGAAACACATACAAGAGTTTTGTTATTTTATTTCCACTTCATCTAACTATTGTCCAGAATGAAACACCCAGACTTGGAAATATAATTGGAGATAACATCTTTTTCAAGTTAGTATCCGTAGATGATCTTTGGTTTGCAAAATCTCAGTTTTCTTTCTACTTTTTTTCATCCCACTGCTCTGAGAGCCATCATTACATTTTCTCCATACTTCCATCCCCAAGAAAATTTGTGTGTTTGCCCCGTATTTGACAATAATGCTTCTGATTTAGCTAGATAAAGAGAATACGAAAAGCATGAATACAAGACCATAGAAAACTGTGTGAAATAAATATTTTCTTTTTTTTGCAGTGTAATATGAATTTAATTTTTTTCCTCTTTTAATTTTTATTTAAAATTGTGGGGTACAATTCAGGGCTAAGTATACAAATATTCACCGTGCAGTTACCCTTATCGATGAGGTGTGTCCCCCCCCTTCCCCAGGCAGATATGAACTACTGCAATCCCACCTCCCCACCCCTCTACCCCCTCCCTGCAGTTTCCCACCACTTTCAATCCTTTTCTTAGAGTAATACAGTAGTTGTTCAAGGTCCACTTATGTGTGAGAACACGTGATACTCAGCTCTTTGTTTCTGTGAGAGATCACTCAGTATTATAAACTCTAATTCCATCCAGGTAGCTGCGAAGTTCATGATTTTGTTCTTTATGGCTGCAATTCCTAAAAGTTCTAGAAATAAATGTTTTAAAAAAGTGATTCATTACTGTGCCACTGATCCATCAAGTCATCCAAGAGCCATTAAACACATTTTTAAGAAGAATTCTGGTTTTTCTTGTTTTATAATCATGCATATTCAATCATTAGATATGTGTAATCTAGACATAAAAAGAAACACCTGATCATATGCTCTTAGGACATTGTTTTTAGTGACCACATTTAAATAAGCCTTAATTGCTTATTTCTAAATCAAACAGTCCATATGTCACTTCAGAGTCATGCTCTGAGAGTGACTTCAGTGAAGCTTGAACTTATTTTGGCAGGCATTGTTTCTGCAGAATTTTAGATATCTTCCTAACATCACAGAGGTCACACTCCAAGGCATGTCCAATAAAACTTTGTCTCTGGATGTTGTTATTACCAAGGGATGCTTATTGTACCTTGCATCACTTTAAAATGCAAAGGTTATGTTACTATTAGGCCTAATAATCAGTGTAAAATACTCCCACAAAACTCTCACTGGACATTTGTAAGGTGACAGCAACTCTAAAAGATTTATAGAAAGTAAGTGGCTTTTAACATATATATGGGTTGTATGTTTTCATTTTAGAGAACTTCCTCTCAAATTAGAGAAAATTAGCATTTTTTTCTCACAATGGAAACAAAATTTGCTTAACTTTCTCTCCATACCACACTCAAACTGTGAGTAAAGTCACCTCTCACACTATAATACAAGATAAAATACGTTAGGAGATGTCTGAAGGATGGTGGTGTATTGTGGTAAAATGTTGTTAACTAAGCTCTATGAAATTGACATCTCACCTGTCATCAATATTGGACAAGAAGTGCAAAAAGACATTTCTTTTACTATACATATACTACACTAATACGTTTGCTTTAACATGGTTTTAATATTTTTTTCTCCTACACAATATAATTATTAATCACTTAGTTTCCATTCTCTTTGTATATTTCAGTACTATGGTTCATATTATGAAACTTAGAAAAGGTTGGAGAAATTCAAATTATGGCTAATAATGTGATTTTCCTTATAATGTGATTGGTTGAAATCATGCCGTATTAGCCAATGCTGAGAAGTTGACCATCATGAGTAACAAAGGGATTGCTGTGCTTTTTTTAAAGAGAGTGAAGACTAGGTGGGGTGTGTGTGTGTGTGTGTGTGTGTGTGTGTGTGTGTGTGTGTGTGTGTGTGTGTGTGTGTGTGTGTGTGTGTGTGTGTGTGTGTGTGTGTATGTTGAGCAGAAGTGTTTGGGGACATAATGGCTTTGCTTTAGACACTTTAAGATTCTGACCCCTGAGACCACGTAGCAGTCAGATATATGAGTTTTAAACCCCAGAGGACAAGATTGGACTGAATATTCAGAATTGGGACTAAAGAACAATATTGGCATTTAAAAATCCTTGGAAGAGATCACCTTGGGAGAGGGGTAAAAAAATAGATGAGACCAGTAAAGGTAAGTAGAGAGTAACAAGTAAGCAAAGGTTACAGGAGAGACTAGAAAGAATCAGCTTGCATTACAAAATAGAGATTTTTTTCCAAGCTAAAAGTAAAACAAACAAAAAAAACCCCAACCCCCCAAAACATAGAGCGAGTTGGAATCACCAATAATTATATCATAAATGCCAAGAAATGGTGATTATCAAATTATATCTTCTGATTGTTTGCTGTGAGATTAAGAGCAAAATTCTCATTTTACTATAGTAATTATTAAAAATAAAAGAATTCTTATATATTTGTATTCAGGCCCAGTAAGCCAGGTTCTGCAGTATCAGAGTTAACATGAGAGGTGATTTCTATCACGTCATGGTATAGCAAGAGAGACATTTTATTTCATGAGAATTAATTCATGAATAATTTTATTAGACATTTAGTAAAGTACTAAGCAGTATTTAAATTAGCTTTTCTTTTTTTTTTGAGTTGGAGTCTCACTCTGTCACCCAGACTGGAGTGCAGTGGCCGCTCCCGGCCGTGGCAGCCTCGACCTGCTGGGCTCCAGCGATCCTTCCTCCTCAGCCTTCCAAGTAGCTGGAATTACAGGCGCGCGCTACCACACCCGGCTAATTTTTTTGATTTATTGTAGAGATGAGGTCTCACCAAGTTGCCCAGGCGGGTCTCGAACCCGTGGGCTCAGGCAATCCACTCACCTCAGCCTCCCAAAGCGCGGGATTACAGGCTGAGCCACCGAGACCGACTAAAATTAGCTTTAACATTAATACAGTTTATGTGAATTAGCTGTAATCAAGCAAAATTGATCCTTCAATAAACATTGACCCTTCAGTCAAAATAGCATTTAAGTAAATAAGGGAACACTGTGATAGCAGAAGGCTCAGGGGAGCGTTATGAGAGAAATTATGTACCCCCAAAATATACAAGTCCATTAGTACCTCAGTCCCCAGTACCTCAGAATGCAATCTTATTTGGAAATGGGGTTTTTACAGAGATTAAAATGAAGTCCTTAATCCCATATGATGGATGACCTTTTAAAAAGGGAAATTGGAACACAAAGACAGACAAGCACAGAGGGGAGATGAGAAGACCTGCTGTAAATCCTGGTAGAGATTGAGCCACTAACTCACCCTCAGATGATTTTAATACCTCTGATCCAAAGATCCTCATCCAACCATAATATAGAAGTCCTCAAGCCTTGCCTATTGCTTCTGCTGGCCCAAGAACTTGGCCCTGTGATTCAGAAAGAATGTCACATGAAGCCTGGGATTTGAAGTGATGCACTACAAATCAAGGTTTTTTGGAGATTGCTGGCAAACCATTGAAAGCTAAGGAGAGGCAAAGAAGGATTCCCCTACAGGTTTTAGAGGGAGCATGGCCCTGCCGACACCTTGATTTTAGATTTCTAGCCTCCGGAATTGTGAGATAACCTTCTGTTGTTTTAAACCAGTTGTTTGTGGTCCTTTGTTACAGATACTTAGGCACTTAAGACAGAGATACAGCTAATCTAGAATATGTCTGAAGGAAGAATAAATCCTTGATTTAATCTAAAGCATTTAAATGGTGAAAAAATGCTCATACCCAATGTGGATGTGGATTTGGATTGATAAGTGGCAGAGGACTGGGCCCAAATCAGGGCATGAATAGTCAGAGTCAAAGGGTCAAGTTCTTGGACCAGGAGAAGCAGTAAGTCAGGCTTGAGGACGTTTATATTGCGGTTGGGTGAGGGTCTTTAGATCAGCAGTATTAGAATAATCTGAGGATGAGTTAGTGGTTCAATCTCCACCAAGATCTATTAGAAAGAAATATTTTCAGGAAGGGCTCAAGAATCTTAAATTATTGAAAGCTCCTTGCATGATTATGAGGTAGATCAAGGTTTGGGGACTTCTATTCAAATGAAAAATCTTCTGGAGTAGAAGAACTTTAAGATAAAACATTTTGGATATATTTTTAAAATTTTTTTATTTTAAAGATGTAGGTTACAAATCAGGGTTAGGTATACAAATATTTATTATGCAGATATCTGTGTTGATGAGGCTTGCCCCCACTCCCCTGGCAAATTCCCACTACTGTCAATCCCGCCCCACCCACAGTAGTTTCCCACTACTGCCAATCCTTTTCTTATAGTTTTATGATAATCGTTCAAGGTCCACTTATGAGTGAGAACATGTGATGCTCAGTTCTTTGTTTCTGTGATATATCACTCAGTAGGAAAGACTCCAAGCCCATCCAGGTTGCTGTGAAGTTCATAATTTTGTCCTTCTTTATGGATGCATAATAGTCCATCGTGTATATGTACCACATTTTTTTTTTAATCCAGTCTACATTTGATGGGCAGCACAGTTGGTTCCATGTGTTTGCTATTGTGAACGATGCTGCAGTAAACATACATGCACAGGTGAAAATTTCTTAAGGCTATTAGGAACAAACCCAATTTCTGAAGGTAAACTGGGAGAGGGTCAATCTTCTAAGATGACTCAGATCTATGCTTAGTTGAGTTTTCGTCTCTGGATCTCCTTAGTTCCATTAAGCTTCTCTTCTGTCATGGACACTTAATGTCTATGAAACCATGGAGTCATTCCACAGACTATTTGAAGGTTGTGATGTGTAGCAGAGGGAGGGTTGTGTTTCTCATCCAGGATAGGTCAGTGACTGAGATGGCTGATCCTCTGCACATGTGGCATCTGTTGTACCTGCGGCAGCTCCATACTTTTTTACTATGTAGATTGTGTCAAGATTATGGCCTGGACTGGAGAGGGAGTCCAGGAGTCTAGGAGGAAGTGGGCCAGGTGCTGCTTTGCTACCCCTTTTGACATTACATCTATTTTCTTAGCCCAGGACACAAAACAATCACTGTGCTTTTATAGAAGTGCCTCCAGATTCATACTTCTTGGTTTCAAGTTTTATTTAAAGTAAATGATTTAAGATTTCTTCTTCTTCTTCTTCTTCTTTTTTTTTTTTTTTTTTGAGTTGGAGTCTCACTCTGTCGCCCAGACTGGAGTGCAGTGGCTGCTCCCGGCCACCGCAGTCTCGACCTGCTGGGCTCCGGCGATTCTTCCGCCTCAGCCTTCCGAGTAGCCGGAATTACAGGCATGCGCTACCACGCCCTGTTGATTTTTTTTGCTTTATTATAGAGATGAGGTCTCACTGCCCAGGTGGGTCTCGAACCCGCGGTCTCAGGCAATCCACTCACCTCAGCCTCCCAAAGGTGCGGGATTACAGGCTGAGCCACCGAACCCGGCTGATTTAAGATTTCTTATACAGAACACACTAAAAAGGTTCTAGAGCCTATATGTGAAGCTGAGGAATGTTCTTAATTTTGCTTTACAAACAAAAGTCTTCATTTTTTAAAAATTATGATTATTATTAATTGATGAATAATAATAATATAGACTTCTGAAGTACAATGTGATATTTTGATTTACATGTACAATATGGAATGATTAAGGCAAGATGATGAACCTATTCTTCACCTCATTTATTTTTTGTGGCAAGACATTTGAAATTTACTCCCCTAACAATTTTGAAATATACAATACCTTATTATTTATAGTCGCAATTCTGCTCAATAAATCTCAAACCAAAATCCTTATGTTTGTAACCCTGATTGACATAAATTTGACTATGTCCTTCTGATAGATATTTATAAGAAAGATCTGTAGTCCTCATGGCTTAAGCTTCCCTGACCTATAATAATTAAATTTGTAATGTCGGACCTTTTCTCTCTTAAGCTGCATTTACTTTTTTCACTTTTCGTTTTATTGACCAATACTTCATACTCTTCAGGTTGAAACCTAACTTATGATTCCCCGTTTCCATATAACACTTTTAGTTTTCTTTTCCTCTCCAGGAATGTATTGAATTAATCTTCTACAACGTTGCCTGATTAATCTTATTTAATTGGGAATTTTATCATGTCACTCCTCTTTAAAAAAATAATATCTCTACTTAAACTGCCATTCGCCTTAAATACACGACCAGTATAAAGTTTTCTCCTACTTTTCCAAGTCTACATCCTTAATTCCATGGTTCTGGAAGGACAAATCTTAGTATTCCATGAACAATCCATATTTATACCTCCGTGTCCTTGAACACATATAGTTCAGCTTTCCTGAAACAAATTTCAAGGTTGTAAAACTAAGAAAATGAAAATGAACAAAGTTTGCTGAAATAGAAATATTTATGTATGCCTGTATTATTTTATTCTTCATAAAATAATCAAGTGCTATTCATTTAAAAAATAATATCCCCAATTATAATGAAATCATTCTCATTCTGGTCACTTATATGTGGATTTTTGTTTTGCTCATTTTTTTTCCTTAAGAGGATGATCTTTATCATAAGATTTTGAGAAATAAATTGTTTTCTATCCCCAGAACTTTAATAGTATTTCCTATTAAAACATAAGCTGCTTTGTGCATATAGTTTTTGTTTGTTTGTTTGTTTGTTTACCTTTCTTGCACACATTTTACCTTAGGTCTCTAGAAAAAAATTACCAATTAACAATTATGTATATCATATAAGGGAAGAAATTCAAATAATTTAAACCAAGAATTTTTGAATCAATAGCACTTAAGATTTTGGCATTAGAGACAAAATGCACATTAATATGAATTCTGCATGTTTTCTTTTTTGTTTTTTGCAGAAGTTTAGATGACTGAGCAAGAAATAGAGCAAATATATACATGTATATTTTGACTATTAAGCATTTGTTTTCATAAGATGACGTGTATCTTGCTTAAAGAGGCAGATTTACAAATGCTTAATAAAAACCACTCATTAAGGATAAAAGTAAAAATTAGAATGGAAAACAAAATTGGAGGGCTTTGGGAACAAGAAGACAAACAAGATGCTAATTAGCTCAAGAGACAGCAGATCTTCCTTTCTTCCCAAGTTTCTAATGCCTGAGTAACAGCAAAATGGTGTGAAGTAAAAACTGAAGCAAAAAGAAGACCAGTAAAATTGAAGAATCTAGGAGATGAGAGTATATTCAGCCCTGGGCCCTAATATAATGTTCACTTTGGGCCCTGCACAAAGGTGTGCCTATGTTAGACTGAAATTTAACAGTTGTTCTGCTTGCATGTGGACAGTTCAGGCCTGGGGCTGGAGAATTGGTGACTTTTGTTCTTATATTTTGAGACTTAGCTGCCTAATCTCATTGTGGAGATGATAGGGAATAGGAGGATCAATATATTAATTATATTGAAAATAAAGCTAACTAATGTACAAGTTAGGATGTCACAGTAGTTTAGACAACAATGAGATGATTATAAAGAAAACCTCAGATAATTTATTGCTTATTTTTTCTTATACTTTTTATGTTACACTTTAAAGTAATTTTAACATTAATTTTACAACAAAGGAGAAGTTTTTCAAACAATTTGAGGATGTTTTGAATGTCAATTTTAGGAAGAATTTTGGCAAATTCTTGATAAGGTTAAAGTATAGTTTCTTAGCCGGGCTCGGTGGCTCAGCCTGTCATCCCGTGCCTTTGGGAGGCTGAGGTGAGTGGATTGCCTGAGCTCGCGGGTTCGAGGCCCACCTGGGCATCGAGACCTCATCTCTACAATAAATCAAAAAATCAGGCAGGCATGGTAGCGCATGCCTGTAATTCCAGCTACTCGGAAGGCTGAGGCGGAAGGATCACCAGAGCCCAGGAGGTCGAGGCTGCGGTGGCCGGGAGAGGCCACTGCACTCCAGTCTGGGCGACAGAGTGAGACTCCAACTCAAAAATAAATAAATAAATAAGTATAGTTTCTTTCATAGGTACACCAAAAATCCATGCTTTTCATCTCCATCAACACTAATTGGTGTTAATATGTGTGAATCTTCATGCATCTACAGCATTAGAATATAACATTAGACTAAAATAGTTCATCAATGATCAGTATCCAAAATGTCAATTAAATGGTAGTACAAGCTGACACACAGCACAACCAATCTAACTTACATTTTTATTTTGATCTATTTTTCAAAGATACTAAAATAAAATGGAAGATAGTTTCTGAATGCCCTGTAATGGACATTCTTTTCTTAGGTCTAAATAGAAGAATAGATATTTTAACATGAGCATAGTCAACAAAAATAAAAAAATAAAAAAACAGGAGAAAGCATTGACTTAGGTTAGGGAAGGTGAAACCCTTGAAGTAGTAGGTTGCTGTTCTGTTTGATGCTGGTTAGAGAATACTCAACTCATTGAATTGGAGGAGAAGCATTTCCAGTTCATTGAATTGGAAGAGAAGTATTTCCAGTTCATTGAATTGGAAGAGAAGTATTTATTCATTGGAAAAGGTAGGTAAGAGTGAAGGCTGGTGGGCAACAGAAGGTTGGTACACTAACATGAGTTCCAACTTCAATAATTAGATGGCCCATTTTAATTTAATTTAATTTAAATTGGCTTTTTTGAGTCAGAGACTTACTCTGTTGCTGAGACTGGAGTGCAGTTGCACCATCTCAGCTCACGGCAGCCTTGACCTCCTGGGCTCAAGTGATTCTTCTACCTCAGCCTCCTGAGTAGCTCGGATTACAGGTGTGCATCACTACACCCGATTAATTTTTAATTTTTTGTTTTTGTAGAGACAAGGTCTTGTTATGTTGCATAAGGACTCCCAAGGTGCTAGGATTACAGGCATGAACCACCACACCTGGCAGAAGATCCATTCTTAAGAGAAGCAGTGGAAAGATCATGACACTGCTAATGAATCTTTTTTAAAATTTTTTTTTTCTCTTTCCCTTTCATTATAATGGTTTTCATTTGCTTTTTATCTGGATGGTGAACAGCAGATAGAGGCACTCACAGGCTGGAGTTGGTTTCTATTAACTGGGGATAGCTTATCGTTAGGTTTCCAGTAATTTTGTGAACCAATTGTTAAATACAGATTTACTAAAATTTAATGATATAGACTTTTAATTAAATTATACTTAAAAAGTGTAATATCTACCAAGATAGTTAAGTACAATTGAATGTTTATGTTCTTTCTCTTCACTGCCTCCATAGGTATTTGCATTATGAATGATTTCCTACAGCTGCTTCGTCCCTTTATTAACAAGAGATATTGGAGCAGGATTTGAGCGATCAGATTCTCGTAAGAGATATGAGCTCAACAGGGGTGATGATAAGTCATAAATATATTTTTGACAGTTTTTCTCTATTCCAGTAATGAGAGTCATAGTTATACTTGGTTATTGATTAATATGTTGTATAATAAAAGCTTGCATGTGGGAAGCCATAGACTACAGAGGATGATTGGTTAAATTGGTTAATTAAGGTCCAAAGAGGAATGACCTACTCCCAAGTGATGTTTCCTATGCTGATAACTAGCTGGAAATTATCATAATTTAGATAATGGAAATGCAAATGCTTGTTAATGATAATTCTTTATCAAATTTGTATTTAAAATATAAATTTTTGATGAAGGAGCACTTTCAAATTATAGTTTATATAAAGTAACATATCTTAGATTTGAGTCCTCAAGAAATCATCTAGCACCATCTTTAGCTCCAAGGCATTTCTGTTGTGTGATGCTTCAATACTAGAGAGACTCTTCCTGTTGGATTCTTAAATGTCTCTTAGAAAGGAAAGCTTGTTTCAATTTCTATTCTACTTTCTGTTTATCTGGTTTTTATCTGGATGGTGAATAGCCTCATGGGCTAGAGCTGGCCTATACTAATTGGGGAAAGTTTACTGTTAGGTTCTCAGAAGTTTTGTGAGCCAATTGTCAAACACAGCTTTATTAAAAATTAATTGTATAAACTTATACTTAAATTACATTAAAAGAAAGATAATACATATTTGAAAGCCAACACTTTCTAATTATTTTACTACGTTGCACTGCTGCCTATGCTCTGGAGGTTATTTTATATCTACAGTGTCTGTACGGTGAGAATTCTATGTAAGAATGTGCTATTTGTTGAGCATCTCTTGCCAGTTCTGAACTCAATGACATCATACTGGTAGCTAAAAATTTATTGTGAAGAAAGTAAATTCACCATGGAAATACACACATGCTACAAATCAAGCCCTCCTCAAGCCCCCAGAGCCAGTTATTAAACAACTTGCCAGCATATCAGCAGGGAGAGGTTTCTCATCATAAGGCCAATTTCCTTCCTTATATGAGTAGGAACTGATTTATAAACCCTTAATGTAACTAATTAACGCATATATAGAGAGTATATTTTATAAACTTAGTGTTTTATTTATTACTTTGAGTGCACTTTTAAAATTGTTTAAATGTGATGGAGAAGTTTTCATTTTTAAAAATTTCCAAAATGACTTAATAGCTGTTGGATCGCTCTAAAGTGTTCATACACATTGCATGATAGCTGATTTGTTGATAACTTATTTGTGACTAATTGGTCCAGAATTGATGATGGTTCACAGGTTTCACTTCTAGATGACTGACTAAAAACTAGAATCTCTCACTATGAGGGAAAGTCATTTCTGAATAATGGGTGTTGATTAGTTCCCATGAGCAAGGGAGTACTTATTCCAATACACAGTTCCTCTACCTGTCTGCATTATTGGTCCTAATTAGTTCCTTCCACAAGATGCCAAGTAATCAATGGTAAAAAGATTGAAATACCTTTTTATACTCATATCTGGTTTTTCAAGGAACGAGTTGCAGTTTCCATTTTATCCACATTGAAATACTAAATATTCAGTCTCTCAGAAGCCTTCAAGAAGGTGATTTATTTGAGAACACACTAAACTTATTTAGCTCATGTAATTTATCTTCTGAATTTAAAAAATAAGCATTGTTGCAATATGAAACAAAATCCTGTTGCAATTCAAATTCCCTTTCTTTGTTCTTATAACATCTTCATGAGGCAGATATTAATGTATTCCCGTTTACAGATGAGAAAGAGTAAATGTGGGAAAAATAAACAGTGTACTGAAATCATAAGTTTTGAAGCTTAAAGCATGAGACATTTAGAAGTATGGATAACAAAGCTGTATGTGTGTGCGTGATATGACTGGATTAAAAGAGAGAGTTATTTTTCTGGGTTTAAGCTAAACCTGTTGTTAGGAGTAACTATTTAAGCAAGCAATTTCTTAACATAAGATGAAATTTTGAAAATGTAATCCAGGTGACATGAGTAATAAGTAGAGACATTTTAACTCTTGAGCATAGTTCTTTATTTTGTTTTGATTTAGCATTTCTGATAGTGAAGGTAACTTCCCTTATGATTGATATCTATTTTTGGAATCCCTCAGGAGGCATCCCAATTTATCCTAAAATAAAAGAATGAAATGCAAGCTTTCTGCAGACCAAGTATTCCCCAATTTTTGCATGCTCTATTTTCTTCAGCTGATGAACTACTGCTGACAGTGGTTTCTCACTGTTCAGATATAATCTGCTATTACCACTGGGACCCATACTCACAAGTATCCTCTGTCTCCTTTAGAGTTTAAGCTACTACTTTTTTCTGTCTGATGGGGAACTTTCTTGGCCTTGCAGTGTATTTCTGCCAAAGATCTGAATGTGTCAACCACACCACCGAAAGAACATCTTGAATACAGGGCCAATTAGAGGGAAGCATTAGATGAAGCCACTGAACCATTAGGAGGCCTTCAAAGATCCCCTAACAGTCTTTTTATCTAAAAGAGAACTGTGGTTGGAAACACACAGATGGAGTTGTCTTTAGGGATATGCTCTTCACACACGTGGGTTCTGTTGAAGCATTTCACAAATAGGAGACTTAACATTTTGTAACATTTTGCAGAGCCTACATCACACAGAGGAACATTGGTCATCTATTATTAATATGTTTGTCTTGACCAAAAGTGTCTTCATACACGCTGTTTAACCCCTTCCCTACTAATGAGACTTTTACTAGAGGACAGAGGCTTTGGACAATTTTGATTAAAGATATTTAGTAGCTCAGTTTTTCTGTCAGGACAACACAAAGTACATAATATTAATTTTCTTCGTGTATTTTTTCTTATTGCTGACAAGTTGGCTTGGTGTTTGTAAATAGCTGCAATGGATTCTAAATCAAAATGCTTTAGTTTTGTCCTGTTATATTTAGAAATAGTATTATTTTCATATTTAAAGGACCACATCAAGACTAAAGAGAGATCTATATTTAAATGTATTTTCAGACATCTTAAACTTTATGCTTTGTATATTTTTAGTTACCATAAAACTTAATTTGACTTAAAAATGCTGGTTAGTTGTCTTCTACCAAGAAAGGTTTAAAATGTTCTGGAGAGAATTGTAGTCAAAGCTCTTTTCTTTAGTCAACATGTATTTCGCATCATATATAATTAAGAGGTAATCTGAAATTTATATTTGAATTAATTATCACCTGCAATGCCTATGTAATTTCTATGGCCCAAAATGAAAGCAAAAGCAATGGATAAATGTTATCCCACAGACATCAGAATTATGCTTATGGATGGTTAGCTGCTTGTAGCCACAATTTTCTCCAAGATGCTTGAGTGAGTACTTGGAACTGACTTCAAGGGTAGGTGTGTGGGTGAAGAAGTACAACTATATGGCAGGACTAACACTTCTAGAAACAACATTTAATGTTTTATAACTTACCCTTATCTAATACATGATAGCAACAGAAAATCAGACGACATTAGAAATGGGTTATCTGGATTGAACTAAACGTGAGTAACCCCTATCTCTCATCATAAACAAAAATCAACTCAAAATGGGTTGAAGACTTAAACATAAGACCTGAAGCTATAAAAATAGTGGAATAAATAACCTAGTGAAATTTTTCCTGGACATTGGTCTAGATAAAGAATTTTTTTGCTAACACCTCAAAAGTACAAGCAATAAAAACAAAAATAGACAAATGGGACCTTATCTAATTAAAAAAAACTTCTGCACAGCAAAATAAATAATCTAGAGTGAAGTGACAATCTGCTGAATTGGAGAAAACATTTGCAAACTATTCATCTGATAGGGCACTAGTATCCATAATATACAAAGAAACAACCTAATAGGAAATAATAATAATAATCCCACTAGAAAGTGGGCAAGGAACGTGAATAGACATTACTCAAAAGAAGACATATAAATGACCAACAGGAGGTATACAGAAATTCTCAACATCACTAATCATCAGATAAATGCAAATCAAAACCTCAGTGAGATATCATTTTAGTCCAGTGAGAATGACTTTTATTAAAAAGATAAAAAATAACAGATGTTGGTGTGGATGCACAGAAAAGGGAACTCTTATACACTGTTGGTGGGACTGTAAACTAGTACAGCCACCATGGAATACAGTATGGAAATTTCTTAAACAACTAAATACAAAATTACCATTCGATAAGCAATCCCACTACTGGATGTCTATACAAAAGAAAAAAAAATCACTATATCAAAAGGATACAAACACTTGCGTGTTTATTACAGCACCATTCACAACAGCTAAGATACGTAGTCAACTTAAACATCCATCAACAAAGAATGGATAGTGAAAATGTGGGAGCTTATACACTTTGAACATATGGAGATAGAGAGTGTAAAAGTAGATAACAGACTGGAAGGAGTGAGTAGAGGTGGAGAAATGAAAAGTGTGTTAAGGGTTACAAACATACAGTAAGATAAAATAAATAAATGCAATACTTGATGGCAGAATAGGATGACTATTCTTTTTTTTTTTTGAGTTGGAGTCTCACTCTGTCGCCCAGACTGGAGTGCAGTGGCCGCTCCTGGCCACCGCAGCCTCGACCTGCTGGGCTCTGGCGATCCTTCTGCCTCAGCCTTCCGAGTAGCCAGAACCACAGTCATGCGCTACCACACCCGGCTGATTTTTTGTAGAGATGAGGTCGTGCCAAGTTGCCCAGGTAGGTCTCGAACCCTCAGGCTCAGGCAATTCATTCGCCTCAGCCTCCCATGGTGTAGGATTACAGGCTGAGCCACCGAGCCCTAGGATGACTATTCTTAAGAAAAATGTATTGTACTCAAGTGATGTGCACTATGAATACTCTGACTTGATCACTATGTATTATATACATGTAAGAAATTTTATCATGTGCCCTAACTATGCACAAAAATTTGGGTTAAAATATAGTGCAGTAAACCATGGCAAATTTAATAAGCTTCTTCTGTAAACCTAAGGAGTAAAATCATTGAACATTTATAGAAGTTTCTGATTTGGGACTTTTGTCTTTTATTCAAATATAAGGGCAAGGGTATTTTTTGGTGATATTATATTACATATTCATGTATGAACTCCAATACATACAATGATAATATGCAACAAAGTCTTAGATATAAAGATCTAAACAGCAAAAAATGATAGACAAAAGATGCATCCATCATGCAATAATTTCTTAAGCAGTAAATATTGGAATGCATACGTATAGCATATTATGAAGCAATCCATTCTTCTCATCTTTGGTCAGATATATTTAAACAAAGAAATGTGATAGTATGTGATAGTTTCATATTTTTCATAGGGAAGTATGTTGTAAAATATACAGTCAAACTTAAAGAGAAAGCTAATTTGAAAATAGTTCAGCAGGTAAAGTGAAGGAATTTAGATTACTTTACTTAGCCTAAAGGTAGATTATTAGTGTCACAAGGAGCTATCTTAGAATGTTGAAAGAAAAATATTCCCCAACTCCCACATGATTCAGTCTTTGTGTTCCTTATCCCTGGAATCATTGTCCCAATTTGTACGTTCTGATCCACCCCAATGACAGAGGCAATATCGACAGTCAAAATGGTTTGTATATTATCTTTAGCTCTTCAGTTGGTTTCCATGAAGACAGTAAATCATATACTCAAACATCTCTTTTTCACAGAAGCAGAAAGAACAAAGATAACAGTATGGTGAGATGACTTATTCGGAAAAAACTGGCACCTTACGAAAGTAGTCCCTTGTTATTGCTTCCCCATTTCTTTTTTCAAGCTTCCTTAGTGGTTCCCAAGGTTTAGCAACTTTCTAGAGATTCTATTTCATGCTGTTGGACTGAGCCTGCAGATATAAGATGCAATTGAGTTTAACTTAGCACCATACTTGACTTCAGCTGAAAGATGCAGGCACAGAAGTTTATATACTCATTTTTATTGTACAGCTTCCTCACCCTACAGACCTCAGCTGCAGCATGATCCATCCAGTTATCCATTGTGATGGTAAAATCACAACATCACCGCACGAGTGCTCCTGTGAACACAGCCTGCCTGTGTCATACTATGAATCTCTCTTCTCCATTGCATTTGTGTGTGTGTGTGTGTGTGTGTGTGTGTGTGTGTGTGTATGTGTGTGTGTGACTCTATGGAGACTCTTAGAAATTACCTGGAGCAGTGTTTTATGGTCTGGAGATTTCCACTCATATGGTTGAGAAAGGAGTCATGTGACATTTTCAACACAGTCACTTTCTTGACATAAAGAGAGAAGTAATTTTAAAAATCTACACCTTATGGCAGTATATCGTGGATAAAACAAGTGCATAAAAGCTGCCATTACAGAAAAGGAGTTTGATGTTAATTGTAAATCAATGTATAAGTGATCCATTCTTAACTGTCTACTGCCCAAATCATTATTTAAAATTGCTGCTTGTGGCTCAAAAGTAGATGCATCCTTCTTTCTACTACTCCTTTACTTTCCTCTCCATAGTAAAGCCACGGCAATGACTACCCTATAATTATTTTGTTCTGAAAATGGCAGGCGTGATCAAATTCTGTAAACATTTTTGTCTAAACGGGATTAGTTGTGAAACTTATGAAAGAAAAATTTTAAAATTATTTCTATGCAGATCAAAGAATAGACTAGTTTGGGGCTACTTTTGTCCAGAAAGGTAGATACAGCCATTGTTGGAGGCAGAGAAATAAACCACGCAACTTTCTGTAAACATTTAAAGACACATAATTGGTATAGGACATTTGCAAAGCAAACATTTTTAATATTTACACATCTTAACATAAATTTAAAGTAATAATTGTATTTAAATATAAAAGTAAGTACATTTTATTTATTATTTATGTCTTCAAGCCTTTCCCTTCTCTTTTATTACATTTTAATTTTAAGCACTCTGATTTTGTATCGGCGGGAAACTATGTATGGTGAAATCTTTTGAGCTGCATTTTTTTTCAGTACACATTTTTATAGAAAGATGTGGCCTTAACACTGTTATAAGGTGACTCCAAATTTTGAGACATAAGAAAATTTAAAACAATTCAAAAGCTTTAACTTGTGTGATGCCTTCCCAGAGTAGTTTGAGATTTTAAGTATGTAAAAGTTAGTAGTATCAAATATGTGACATGATTCCAGCGTTTATCATATATGACCTCAGTTCCAGTAAAGAGCATCCCGGGGACCTATTTCTCAGGATGCTCCATGGCCCAAAGAATTGATTTTTAAAAAATTTTTACTTTTTATTATTTTAAAAATGTAGGGTACAATTCAGGATTAGGTACATAAGTGGTCATCATACAGGTAAAGTTTGGGTGAAGTTTGGGTCTCCCATTGGTCCTCGTACAGGTGAAGTACCTGGTTTAGGATCAGATACCCTTATTGATATTATGCGTGTTCCCCGTACCACTGGCAGTGTCCCACCACTGCCAATTCCTTTCTTATAGTATTATAATAAATGGTCAGGGTCCACTTATGAGTGAGAACATGTGGTACTCAGTTCTTTGTTTCTGTGATAGGTCAAGAACTGGTTTTAATGGAATTCTCTTTTAGTTTAAAGTGAGTTTGATCCTGTTTCTTCTCTTCCTCCCATTTTTCTGTGTGCCTCTATTCTTCTTCTCTCATTCTTCTCTCTCCTATCCTATGGTACCAGAAAGTATCTCTGAGGTTCCTTAGAGGAGAGCACCAAGGGAACATCAAGGAAGGAAACCTGGACAACACTCCTGGTCTTATTCCATAAAATATGAAGGCTTGGAGCTTTATAAGCAAAATAATTAAGATCCCATGTTTTATAAAACACTGGAATCTAAATAAGACCTAATTTGGGAAAAGGATTCTACTCCTGAAAAGAACTTAAAACCACTTCTTTAGAGTTTGAAGTGAAATGATTCTACATTGATGTAACCTTGGTAATAATTTTTTCCTATTTGAAAATTAAGATTTTTCTTTTTGCATGCCTACCTTCCTGTTAAATGATAGCAAATCCCTTTATAAATATACATATACATGAAATAAATCGGTTATTTTATATAGATATTGTCAAAACTTCACACATGTTCAAGGACAACCATAGTAGGCATTTTATGTACTATATCTTTTGAGGGGAATCTTGAGAATTGCAACACAGAGCCCATGTAGGAGTTGAAGTAGGTTCTGTCCCTCAGTGTTGTTGTACAATAGTTGTATTTCAGATGTGTTTGCACTGTATTGTATTATTTTTTAAGAGTATACTGGCTATGATTTCTGAGCTATAACAAATAATAAGTAGAACTCTCTCATCGTGTTCGACATAAACATTTTGGTTCATAGAGATATGATTCAAAATTGGAACAATAGAACAAATAACCTAATTTGATTTTTCTACAAAACATTTTTCCTTACTCAAAAAACCTTACCCATTTGTTTCCTTTTTAATGGATTACTAAATCAGTGAACCTTGGTAAATTTTCAGTGAAATTTCAGTGTTTGTAGGTTATCATGAGTTTATTATGCTTTTCCCTAATTATTTGTTATGGTTATCTTGGCAGATAGCATATGACATTAACATAAATGTTTTATAATTAAAGATGGTTGTTTTCCATACATTATTTCTCCATGCCAATGTTCCATATTGCTTTGATTTTTAGTTCATCTTTTATTATTTGTATTTATTTTTCCTCTATTTAAAGGAGGAAATGGGTCTTGCCTTACCTGTTTTTTTGTATCCTGATTTACATCTAAAAGTTGCTCAATAGATATTTGCTAACTTTCAGATAAGTGAGTTATTATGCTTCCTGTATCATCAGGATGCTTTTGGTAGCACAAAGCAAAACATTCAGGCAAAAGTTGTTTAAACCAGTGCTACTGAAAGCGTGTCCCATAGATTATTGTCAAAATACAAACTTTATTTCTGATCTGCAAGTAGCTAAGTGATTAAAATTATGCATTTCAAAACATTTGTAGCTATTTTAGTTTATCATGATATCCAAGTTTTTGGCCATTATCTTAAAAATTTGTTTTTATTATATCTGACAACTGTTTTTGTCTTCAACTGATTGAAAATTAAAATAAAGACATTTATTACAGAGTGTTTAAGAAGCACAAGTTTAGACAATGAGTGTTTATTTAAAAAGCTCACATATGAAGAAATTAAGAGGGAAAGAATTAATGGGTTGAGATTCAACAGTGTTCAACAATGTTAGGGTTGGAGGTTATTGTTTCTGAGATTGCCTTGGTCTTCTTGCTTGGTTACACTGGCCATCAGCAGTTATAAGCCTCATGTTTGCATATGAAAATACTTACCTCAAGAAGGAAATGGGCAAATGCAGAAAATTATCCCCTCTCTCATAGCTCTTGTTTTGTCTGGGGAAAAAATTAGTTTCCAGATTTCTCCCTATGTATGATTAATCAGAATTAGACCCCTTATCTTCCCTGAACCAATCTCTGCAAAAATATCATGGCTTAATCCAGTATGATTGATTCTCTGGGAGAGACACCTACTTGCATGACCAGAGTCAGTACTCTCTCAGCATGAACTGAAGAATGGTTCTGCACATTTCTCTAATGGCCTAAAAGTATACAAAATTGACGTTACTGTTGGCACTGTTTCAGTAAGGAGGGAGGTATTATAGTAATGTTTCAACTTTATCTATTATAACAATTCTTTATATTTTATACAACTACTCTCTACATAGCTAGTGTTATTTCTATTTTAGAGATAGGAAAAAGGAATCAGACAAGTTAAATATCTTGCTCAAGGTCACATTGCTGAGAGGTAAGTAGAGCTGGAATTCTAACCCTGCACTTTGAAATGTCTAGACTCAAGTTATCTCTACTAAGTCACAAAGGTTCTTTTTGTGTGGTACTGGTTGAGCGGCCCTTGAGTGCATAATATCAGAAATCTTGGGAGGTCTAATCAGGGAGACTGGTTTGAGAAATGGCTCCTCTAAATAGGTAATATGAAATCTCTTAACATTTCTAAGTACAATTAATGTGTTTCTGGCATATGGATCTTTTTCTTCAGTTTACTAAAATATGATACTTTCTGCTTCTGTTTGAATTGCATCCTCCTATACAATACCTGTCCATGTCATTGCTGCCCCAGGCATCAAAGCCCACTGCTGCTATCATGGTCCTGGACATAATATGCAGAAGTTGTATTCTTTGTAATTCTGGAATCGCGAAGAACATTTCTCAATGAAACCCTTGTGCATGGAGAATAAGTATAGCTTGCAACTTTACTAATATTTTATGACCATACTATATAGTAACAGCACTGTGGCCTAGCTAGGCCTTCAAAAAACATTTTTAGCCCAAGAGTGCCAAACAACCCACTTTCAAACACTTCATTGTAACACAGTTTTTTGATAAGCTGAAAATTGTGCAGTTTATGAATTCTTTCTCGATTTTATAGTTTCTCATATTCCAATTCCCTAGAAAATTGCTTTTGAGAAAGGGTAGACAATATATCTCTGGAGTAGTCCATTTTTTTTTTTCATTCCAGTGCTGAGCTGGGCATACAATCCTATTTGTCTTTGACCATGTTCTTTTCTGCTGGTGATATTCTATTCTAGCTAAGGCAAGCTGCATAATAAATTTTAAAAGCCTGTGAAAATAAGCTTGGGAACATTCATCTTTGATGCTCAAATATGTAGATTTTATTATCACTTTTCTGAAAACGTTATCACTTATTAAACTATGTGGATCAGCCTTAAGGTATGTTTTTTCTATCTCAGTCCTATGTTGTCAATTATACTCAGTTGCAAATTACTACAGGTCAGCAACTTTGACTTGTGTGGCATTTGGTAATGCTCATTAATGTTACCAGCACTGTCTTTGGATGGAAAACCCCAGCATGTGTATAATGCATAATTAAACATTCTCATCAGATTCACTGTTTTATGAGAAGTCATAAAAGCAAAACTTGGGGCATAATAAGTCCATCTATTTTCTCAAAATTTCCATGTACTTTCCTTTAAGGAAAAAAAAGTAATAATTTATATTGAAGTACGGACAATGAAACCTAATTTGCTTAATTTATTTTCCTTTACCTCATGTGGCAGTCTTCTTGCTTTTTTCTACTGTTTTGTAACTCAAATCGCATGTTTTGTACTTTGAGAATATATGTGCTGCATTTTAAAACTTTCTTATATTTTTAGTTATACATTTATAAATTATAATTGTATATATTATGGAGTAAAAAATGATTTTATGATTTATGAGTACAATGTGGAATAATTAAATCAAGCTAATTAATATATGTATCACCTCAAATACTTATTTTACTTATTTTTGTGATGAAAACATTTGAAATTTACTCTTAGCAATTTTGGAATGTATAATACATTATTATTTATTATATTCACTGTGCTGTGCAATATATCTCAAGAAAAAAAGTTTATTTCTCTTGTCTGATTGAGGCTTTGTGCCCTTTGACCATCATCTTCCCATTACCCCTGCCAAAGCCTAGACTCTGGTATCACTATTTTACTCTCTGATTTGTGAAATTTGTATTAGATTCCACATGTAAGTGAGCACATGTGGTTTTTGTCTTTCTGTACCTGGCTTATTTCACTTAGCATAATGTTCTTAAACAAAAACGATATTGAAGTGGTGCTTCAATAAAGTTTAGCATATCTTGTGAAATAATTGATTCTTACTGATTTTTTTTGGAAAACTTGTGAAATGATTAAAAATTGGTATTAGAGACATAATTGATTTTTTTTTGCTTTTTTGTTTTTAAAACTTTTAATTTTTTTTGAGGAGTCCAATATTTATTAAATGAATTCACAGAGGAGTCACTAAAAACATTTATGTGAGGTTGGGTGAATAGAAAAAAATCATTTAATTCACTATTGTCTATTTTTTCTTTTCTTTTCTTTCTTTTTTTTTTTTTTTTTTTTTGCGTTGGAGCCTCCCTCTGTTGCTCAGGCTGGAGTGCAGTGGAACACTCATGGTCACTACAGCCTCGATGTGCTGGGCTCAGGTGATCTTTCTGCCTCAGCCTTCCAAGTAGCTGGAATTACACAGGCATGTGTCATCGCACCTGGCTAATTTTTTGATTTATTGTACAGACAAGGTCTCACCATGTTGCTCAGTCTGGTCTTGAACCTCTGAGCTCAGGCGATTCTCTCGCCTCCACCTCCCAAGGTGCTGGGATTGCAGGCATGAGTCACCACACCTGGATTGCCATTACCTATTAAACACCTATTTTGTCAAAACACAGTCTAAGGAAATTTGAGTTGGAACCAGACAAAAAGTGAGGCATAATCCTTGCTTTCAAATAGGATATTTCATACAATATAAACTAAATAAATAACATATGATGACATACAGTTATATACCAAGTGAGTCCTCATTAAAAAATTGCTTTCCCAGTTTTTTTGTTATTATAGGTTCATATATACAGAATTTTTTTTCTCCTTTTAATTTTTTTATTTTAAAGATGTGGGGTACAATTCAGGGTTAGGTATACAAATGTTCATTATGCAGGTACCCTCTGGGATGCCATGAAAACAGTACTAAGAGGGGAATTCATATCTCTACAAACACATATGAAGAAAATGGAAAGATAACAAGTTAACAGCCTAACAAATCACCTAAGGGAGCTGGAAAAGCAAGACCAATAAACCTAACTTAAGCAGAAGAATTCAGATTACCAAAATAAAAGTCCAAATTAGAGACACAGAAGACAAAAAGATAATACAAAAATCAATGAATCAAAAAACTGGTTCTTTGAAAGGATAAACAAGATTAATGGACCCCTAGCTAAACTGACCAAGAAAAAGAGAGAAAAAGTGCAAATAAACACAATCAGAAATGCAAATCGTGGAGTCACAACTGACCCTGAAGAAATACAAAAGATTATTAGAGACTACTATGTACACTTGTATGGAAATAAACTTGAAAACCTAAAGGAAATGGAGGACTTTCTGACATCACACAACCCCCTTAAGTTTAAACTAAGAAGAAATCGAGACCCTAAACAGACCAATAGCAATCCAGGAAATTGACTATGTCATAAGAAAATTGCCTATAAAAAAGCCCTGGACTAGATGGTTTTTGAGGAGAAATCTATAAAACATACAAGGAGGAGCTGATACCAATCCTACTGAAAGTATTCCAGGCAATTGAGAAAGATGGAACTCTTTGCAAATCATTTAATGAAGCTAACATCACATTGATACTCTAACCAGGTAAAGATCCAACAAAGAAAGAGAACTACAGGCCAATATCTTTGATGAACATTGTTGCTAAAATTCTCAACAAGATCCTAGCAAATAGGATTCAATAACACATCTCAAAAATTATACTGACCAAGTAGGCTTCATCCCCGGGATGCAGGGCTGGTTCAACATTCATAAGATGATAAATGAGCCGGGCTCGGTGGCTCAGTCTGTAATCCCGCACCTTTGGGAAGCTGAGGTGAGTGGATTGCCTGAGCCCATGGGTTCGAGACCTGCCTGGGCAGCGAGACCTCATCTCTACGATAAATCAAAAAATCAGCCGGGCGTTACCACGCCTGTAGTTCCGGCTACTCAGAAGGCTGAGACGGAAGGATCGCTGGAGCCCAGCAGGTTGAGGCTGCAGTGGCCGGGAGTGACCACTGCACTCCAGTCTGGGCGGCAAAGTGAGATTCCAACTCAAAAAAAAAAAAGATGATAAACGTAATTAAATACATCAACAGATGTAAAAACAAAAACCACATGGTTATATCATTAAACACAGAAAAATATTTTGATAAAATCCAGCACCACTTCTTGATAAAAACCCTTGAACATCTAGGTATAGATGGAACATACTTCAAAATAGTAAGAGCCATCTAGAGAAACCCACAGCCCACATACTGCTAAACACACAGAAATTGGAACCATTTCCTCTGAAAACTGGAACAAGTCAAGGATGCTCACTCTCACCCCTCCTTTTCAACATAGTTCTGGAAGTCCTAGTTAGAGCAATCAGACAAGAGAACGAGATCAGCAGTATTCCAGGAAAAGAGGAAGTCAAGTTTTCCCTCTTTGTAGATGACATGATTCTATACCTTGAAAACCCAAGAGAATCTGTCAAAAACCTCCTTGTATTTTTTAAAAAGTTTTTTAAAATAAAAAATTTTAATTTTTTTATTTTAAAGATGTGGGGTACAATTCAGGGTTAGGCATACAACTGTTCATTATGCAGGTAACCTTCTTGATAAGGTGTGCCCCACCTTCTCCAGGCAGATTTCCACTACTGCCAATCCCGCTTCCCTGCCCCCCCACCCCCCGGCAGTTTCCTGCCACTGCCAATCCTTTCTTATTATATTACAATAATTGTTCAAGATCCCCTTATGAGTGAGATCATGTGATGCTCAGTTCTTTGTTTCTGTGAAAGATCATTCAGTATTATAGACTCTAAGTCCATATAGGTTGCCGTGAAGTTCATGATTTTGTTCTTTATAGCTGTGTAATATTCCATTGTGTATGTGTACCACATTTTTAAAATCCAGTCATCTTTTGATGGGCAGCACAGTTGGTTCCATGTTCTTGCTACTGTGAACAATGCTGTGATAAACATACGTGTGCAGATACCTTTTTATAGAGTGATTTGAGTTCTTCCATGTATATTCCCAGGAGGGAAATTGTGGGATCATATGGAAATAACTGATATTCTCATTTGTTACTCGTAAAAACATGTTTTCTTCACATTTTCTTAGTGTAGACCATGAACACAATCAGAGTATCCTCTCTAAAAACAATTTTAAATATTTGCAGGCTGCTTAGCTTTAGTTAGAAACAATATAGAGACTTAAATACTCAAATTATAAATGTAAGTGGTTGTGTTTCTACTGAGTCTGGAATGCCACATGGATAAGGTTTACTCTTACCCAAACTTTTAACACAATAGTCCATGTCAGCAGGATAGAATCACAAACACGTTTTTTATTCATTGCAATAAACTCTTTGCTATATCTATTATTAATGTTGTCTTTAGCCCAAAAGTGTGGCAGCACCAAAATTAGGAATTTTAGAAAGAAATCATGGAACCAACTTGGGCAGGGAATTGAGAATTGCTTGATTTTGTGCGATCATATCAAGGTTATTGGAGAACTGAGATGTGTAAATAAACCAAACTCTGGAATGGTAGTATTAGGAGGTTTGCAGGGTAGCATGAAGTTGTAACAGAATTTCCATTTCAACTTTTGAAATATTTAATCCTTTTTCTTTCTTAGCCTACATGTTAAAGAGTTTTTTTCCTTTCTAATTTAATTGTGTATTTTCTTGAAAAATACTACAGGCTATGAGAGAGGCTGACTGGAATAATGGAGTATGTTGACTCCATGGTAGAAGTCTCCATTGTTTAGAGATCACCGTTCAGCTATCCACATGGACAACAATTTAAGATAACCATCAAAGTAAGATCTGTACACTATGTCACTCCCAGATACTTCTCATTCCATTCTTTCCCTTTAAAGTTCCCTATCTTCAGCTTAAAGTTTTGAAATCATTTTTTTGAGGCATGACCTTGTCATTTATCTATCTGCCGGTTTTTGGAATGAAGTCACCTTCCTTCTGCTACATATCATGCTTTTGTTTTGGCCTGAAAGCAACAAGTATCAGAACTTGCAATAGGCAACAAAATGAGAATTTCAAGCATGCTTGATTCCAGACAATAATGTAATGTTTTCCAAATGTTATATTTCCAATGTAGTAAAAAGTACTAACAGCAAATGCGACAATGTCAGCTGTCTTAATTCTTCAGGATAGGAAGGGTTTTATTGGGGTGATAGCAGTAGAGAGGATTTAGGGCATTTTTTTTCCTTTAAAAAAATTGTGTTCCAGAGATCATCTACTACAATCTCTTTCTTCAGAGGGGAGAGAATTGATTTCAGTTCTAGTGACTCTTCAATGGGCAATCTAGCATGCTGAAATGTGGTTCTTCAGCTTCATTCTCCACAACACTCAGGTAAAGTTCACAAAGACCTAATGTGAGCCAGAGGCAGCTTGCCTCCTTGCTGCAGTGAGGGCAGGATTGCTGAATGAAAGTGTTGATCATTTTGCATAGCTCGTCTGAGCAGTTCATAGAGATGTGGCTATTCTGGTAGTAAGTGGGCATTCAACAGCAGAAAAAGTCTTCCCTCTAATTCGCCTCAGATGAAACAGCAGAATCCTAGTGTCTTGCATGAGAAAGGTTCTCGTGTGTTTGTTGCCCAAGTAAATAAATGAGGGAATAAATGGATAGAATTGGGGAGTGGGTCTTAGATATAGATCATTCCTTTCAAATTCTAACATAAGATCAACTCAACTTGCTTCTTAACCCAGGGCAGTATTGTACCTTTCCACTCATTTAGGGCATTTGGAACGGTCTAGAGACGTGCTGGTTACCACAGTAATGGGATGTAGTGAGGGATGTGAGGTATTATGATCACTTTTAAAAGGTAGAAATGCTAATGCCCTTGATGAACAAGAAGTCCCATACAGTGAGGAATTCTTGTCTAAAATAATAAATAATATTCCCATTGAGAAGCAATCAGTCTTTGCCTGGGTTTTCTGACAGGAAGGTTGGAGACACAAAAGTCATTACTTTCTCAAGTAATTGATATCTTTGGGGGCCCATGACATTCAGAAAAAAACTTTGTTTTACTAAAACCTTGAAAATTCTACCCATCAATATCAGCTATATCCTTCAGAGAAAGGATAGCCAGCTTCCACTAGTGTCATTCCTACAACTCATTTACTGACCTTGCTCATTCTGGTGGCTTTCCTTGGGACACTATCCAGGTTGTCTTTGTCCTATTAAGGTTGGACATTTGAAACTAAATCCAATCCTCTAGCTTCAGGCTGTCCAAGCAACATAAAGAACAAATCTAGCCTTAGTGGTCATAAGTACTGTTTTTTTCTATCAATGCACTATAAAATTGCATTCATTTTTTAAAAAATTCTATTAGTTCATTATCTAAAACTTCAAATCTTCTTCATATAAAATGTTGTCAATCTAAGTTTACATAATTCTGTACTAGAGATTAGTAAATGTTCTTGGTAAAGAGCCAGATAGTAAATATGTTGGCCTCCACAGGCCATTTGGTCTCTGTCACAACTATTCAACTCTCCTGGTGTAGCATGAAAGCAGCCAAGGACAATACAGAACTGATTGGGGTGGTTCTGTTTCAATTAAACTTTAGTTACAGAAGCAGGTGGTATAGGCTAGATTTGTCTCATGGACTGCAGATTCCCAGCCCTTGTTTTATACTTAAAGAATTAATAATCTAAATGTAGTACTTTATTATGCTTCTCTGTATTATTTTGTTGATTTCAGCCAATCATTCTAGCCAGCTGAGACCTTCTTGAATTCTAATTATTTCAGTTCTGTTATCTAATAAAAAGAATTAGACTCTTTTTCAACTTTGTGTCACCTAACACTACGACTTCTGTGCTTTTATCTAGTTCTTCTCCATACCAAATCAAAAATAGCACCTAAATTAAGAAGTCTAAAAAAGATTCTATACCATGTAACTAGTTTTTCTAGTTTAAGATGATCAATGATCTAATCTGATAAACATGTTTTGGTAACCATAACTTAACCATCAAACTTCTGTCTCATAGCAGCTAGTTCTTTCTTTTTGTGTAAAAATTACCAAAAGATTATATTGCCTTCCTGAAACCAAGATATATATATATATATATATATATATATATATAAAATAAGTTCTTATGCCACTACATTAGTGCCCAAAAGTCTTATATTGGTCATGAATAACAGGCTTTTAGTATATCATCTGTTTACTCGTATATTTTTGCAGTTTGCTGAGAAGAGATGTCCATTTTATCAGCCGGACCCCTGAACCCACCCCTTTTGAAATATGTGCCCAAGTTGGGTACTTATACCATTGTAACATGAATACACAAACATCTAACTATGAATCTGAAATCATAGTTTAGTATGTAGGTCCCTCCCTTCCTTCTCAAGGACATCCTGGGCCACATGCTGACCTCTACTAGGTCTCCTAGTAAACATTTCAAGGAGATTGAGTAGCAGAAATGTAATCAATCTAATGAGTTCATATCTAAGAATGTTTTTAGTAGGTACCCTTTTCCTATCTTAATTATCTGTTTTAAATTAGCCTGGAAGCTGAACTTATATGATACATGGACCTGGAGAGAAGTTAGTCAAATGAACTCTTCATCTGCATGGATAATGGAATATAAAAACTAAGAAGACAAACTTTTTTTTTCTGATATGGCTTGCACCACACACATAGTTAGCATTTTTCTGCTATTCTGGTACCAAATCACATCCCATTTTAGAAAAAGCAATTTTTTGGAAGCTGTGAAAGACAGTTCAGGTCTTTTCATTAACTACATGTGTTTTTGTTATTTCTATACCCTTTGCTACATCATCAGTGAAGTTGGATACTATGTGTGATCTGCCTGTCTGTTATGACAATATAACTTTTTGGAATTTCGCACTATAATAAATTTTAGATGGACCTGAGACTTGAATACATCTGAGACATTGATTACATTTTTCTTGAGTTCGGTTTCCTTTTAAGGTGTTTGTCACATCATTTGATGCTCTATCTTGATTTTTCAAAAAGTAGTAGTAAGAAATTATGTAATTTTGAGTTTTCTCTGTCATTTCCCCCAAATTGTAAGCCTATTAGTTCCGTAGTCATAGACTTACTTCTATTTTTTTTAACTTTACAAATCATGCCTTTTCCAGTTTAAACACCAGTCTTAATGACCAACAAATATAGTAAATCTAAGTACTGTGAAATGCAGTCAAATATTATTATGTTAAAGGAGTAGTAGAATATTTTATAATTTATATTTAGAAGATTATTTAATATAATGTAGTAACTCGCAATATTGGGCATGTTAGTTTATTTTATTTTTTTTAAATGCGGGGTACAATTCAGGGTTAGGTATACAAATGATCATTATGCAGGTACATAAGAAAATTATTTCTTTTATTGTTACCATAATGGACCTTTTAATTATTTGATGTTGAAATGGATAATATTGATCAATAGTCACTCTTCTAAATTTGACACTTACCATTCATTTTCTTCTTGGAATTCTCCATGATTTTTCAGATGATGAAGAAAGATAAACTTCATAGAAGTTATAACTTAGCTGTGTAGAAATTCCAGGGATTGTTTTTCAGGCTTAATTAATTTACAATAATTTGGATATGTAGAAAAAAATTCAAATCTGAGGGTATGGTAGTTTACTGAATCAGTCTGTGATGTCAATTTTTATTTTATTTTTTTAATTAGTAATTGAGGAGAGTGGTAAAAAGGCACTGCATGCTTGACGGTGCCACTGGATGTAAGAAGAGAAAGCTAAAACCAAGTAATTATTGAGCTGCTGATGACCTCAAGCTTTATTCTAATGATTAGTTATTTGAAAAAGATGTGCTGCAAAGAATACATATGCTTCATAATAATTTCGGGTTTACCTCCATATTCAATCCTGTCTGTTAAAAACACTTCAAAAAATTAGGTCAAATTTCCCAACTTATTAGTATATCTATTTCTTTCAAGAGAGAAAGGTGATATTCAATAGAGTGCTAAGAATTAGTAAATTTAGAGGCCTAGAATTTGTAATTACTAGCAGTCATGCTTAAATTAATAAGCTGATTATTGTCAATGCATTTTTCCAGTATAAATAGTTTCAATTTTGGTTAAGTCAATCTTCACATTAAAATAACTATTTTAACTTTTTTTAAGAATGCAACTAATATTTTAATGCTTTATTTTCAATGCCAAATATAATACATATTTTCATTATTTTTCTAAATTTTATTTTTTCCAGGACTCCATACTTTTGCTACATAAGATTCAAGAATCTTATTTAGCTTGTATTTTTTTGTCCTACATAATTTTAATTATTTTTTTTAGATTGAAAAATATAGTGCATTTAGAAAGTAAATTAGAGAGCGAGAGAGAGAGAGGAAATTTACTTCCCCAAGGTAGAGGAGGTTGCCAAAGCTAGGAAACATAGCCTGGCCAATGCTTAGCAAAGCAATGGCCTAATTAATTATTAATAATCATTACATTTCAGCATATGAAAAAATGCTCTACATCTCTAATCTTCAGATAAATGTAAATTATAACCAATGAGATATCATCTTACACCAGTCAGAATGACTATAATTAAAAAGCTAAAAAACAACAGATGTTGATGAGGATGCAAAGAAAGGGGAGCACTTATACAATACTGGTGGGAATGTAAATTAATTCAACCTCTATGGAAAGCAGTATGACAATTTCTCAAAGATCTAAAAATGAATTATCATTTGATCCAGCAATCCCACTACTGGGTATCTACCTAAGAGACAAGAAATTATTATATAAAAAGACACCTGTGCTTGTATGTTTATCATAGCACTTTTCACAATAGCAACATCATGGTACCAACCTAAGTGTCCATCAATGGGTAACTGGATAAAACCTAAAGGAAATGGAGGACTTTCTGACATAATGCAACCTCACCAAGTTGAAACAAGAAGTCAAGACCCTAAATAGACCAATAACAACCCAGGAAATTGACTATGTCATAAGAAAATTACCTATAATAATAAAAGCCCTGGACCAGATGACTTTCCAGGAGAATTCTATAAAACATACAAGGAGGAGCTGATAACAATCCTACTGAAAGTATTCCAGAAGACTAAGAAAGATGAAACTCTCCACAAATTATTTTATGAAGCTAATATCACATTGATACCCAAACTAGGTAAAGACCCAACAAAGAAAGAGAACTACAGGCCAATATCTTTGATGAACATAGATGCTAAAATTCTCAACAAGATCTTAGCAAACCAAATTCAACAGCACATCTCAAAAATCATCCATCATGACCAAGTAGGCTTCATTCCTGGGATGCAAGGCTGGTTCAATATTCGTAAGATCATAAATGTAATTAGATACATCAATAAATGTAAAGACAAAAACCACATGATTTTATCCTTAGATGCAAAAAAAAGCTTATGATAAAATCCAGGATGCTAGATTGATAAAATCCCTTGAACCCTTGAGGTGAAACATGCCTCAAAATAGTAAAAGCCATCTCTGAGAAAGCCACAGTCAGCATACTCCTAAACAGACAAAAATTGGAACCATTTCCCCTGAAAACTGGAACAAGACAAAGATGCCCACTGTCACCCTCCTGTTCAACATAGTTTTGGAAGTCCTAGCTAGAGCAAACAGAGAAGAGAAGATGATCAGGGGATCCACATAGGAAAAGAGGAAGTCAAGCTCTCTCTCTTTGCAGATGACATGACTGTATACCTTGAAAACCCAAGAGAATCTGGCAAAAACATCCTTGCAATGATAAAGGACTTTGGCAAAATCTCAGGGTATAAAATAAATGTACAAAAGATAATCACATTTCTATACACCCAAAATAACAAACAGAAAACCAAATAAAAAGCACAATTCCATTTATAATAGCCATACACACAAAAATGAAATTCCTTGGCATTTTCCTAACCAGAGACATGAAAGACCTTTACAATGAAAACTACAAAACACTGCTCAAAGAAATCAAAGATGGCACAAACAAGTGGAAAAATATTCCACGCTCATGGATTGGAAGAATCAACAATGTTAAGATGTCCATTTTTCCTAAGGCAATCTACAGATTTAATGCAATACCCATCAAATTACCAGCAACATTCTTCTCAGACCTAGAGAAAACAATACAGGAGTTCATATGGAAGTATAAATGACCAAGAATAGCCTAAACAATCCTCAGCAAAAAAAAAAAAAAAAAAAGAAAAAAAAAAGCCAAAAAAACCCCCAAAAAAAAAAAAAAAAAAAAAAAAAAGCAAAGCAGGAGGTATCATACTCTCAGACTTTAAACTGTATTATAAAGCTACAATAATCAAAACAGCCTGGTATTGGTACAAGAACAGATATATAGACCAATGGAATAGAATTGAGATTCCAGAAGCAAAACCTTAATTTCTCAACAAACTCATCTTCGATAAGGCCCCCACCACCCACTGTTGGGGAGAGGAGAACCTATTCAGTAAATGGTGCTAGGAAAACTGGCTGACCACATGCAGAAGATTAAAACAGGACTCCTACCTATCCTCATACACAAAAATTAACTCTAAATGGATCACAGACCTAAATGTAAAACCTCTAACTGTAAGAACCTTAGAAAATACAGGAGACACTCTTATGGAAGTTGGAACTGGCAATCAATTCCTGATCAAAATGCCAAGTGCCCATGCCATAAGAGATAAGATAGACAAGTGGGACCTCATTAAACTGACAAGGTTCTGCAAAGCCAAAGAAACCATCAAGAGAGCAGGGAGACAGCCACTTTGTCTGACAAAGGCCTAACATCTAGGATCTACGAGGATCTCAAACACGCTAAAAAGAAAAAAAAAACAAGCAGCCCTACTACAAAGTGGGCTAAAGGTATGAATAGACACTTCTTGAAAGAAGACATAAAAGCAGTCGACACATATATGAAAATATAGTCATCAAGGAGATGCAAATTAAAGCTACACTGAGATACCACCTAACTCCAGTCAGGATGGCCATCATCAATAACTCAAAAAATAATAGATGCTGGAGAGAATGTGGCAAAAAGGGAACACTTCTATACTGTTGGTGGGAGTGCAAACTAGTTCAGTCTCTGTGGAAATCAGTGTGGCGATTCCTAAAACTTCTCAGAATTGACCTTCCATATAACCCCACAATCCCCCTACTGGGAATATACCCAGAAGAACTCAGGTCAGTCTATAAAAAAGATACTTGCACATGTATGTTTATCACATCATTGTTCACAATAGCAAGAACACTGAACCAACCATGCTGCCCATCAAATGAGGACTGGATTAAAAAAATGTGGTACATAGACACAGTGGAATACTATGCAGTCATAAAGAAGAACAAAATCATGAACTTCAACACAACTTGGATGGTATTAGAGATTATAATACTGAGTGATCTCTCACAGAAACAAAGATCTGAGTATCACATGTTCTCATTCATAAACGTACCTTGAACAACTACCGTAATATTATAAGTAAAAGATTGAAAGTAGCTGGAAACTGGGGTGGGGAGGTGGGATTAACAGTAGTCGATATCTCTCTGGGGAAGGGGGGCACTGCTTATCGATAAGGTTACCTGCACAGTGAATATTTTTCTACCTAGCCCTGAATTGTACCCCACAATTTTAAATAAAAATTCAAAGGTGGAGGGGAGAAAATGTGGTATATATACATCATGGAATACTATTCAGCCATAAAGAAGAATGAAATCATGTCCTTTGCAGCAATATGGACAGAACTGAAAGTCATTTTCCTAAATAAAATCACTGAGAAACAGAAAGTCAAATACCACATGTTCTCACTTACATAGGGGGAGTTAAACAATGGCTACCATGAACATAAGTATGAGAGTAATGGCCCCTGGGGATTCCAAAAGGGAAAAGAATGGGAGAGGGGTGAGAGTTTAAAAATTATCTTTGAGGTATAATGTTCAGTATGAGTGATGGATACATTAGAAGCCCAATTCCCAACATTATGCAATATACCCAAATAACAAACCTGCACATATAACCCCTGAATCAAAAGCCAAGTAAAAATTTTTAAAAAGTCAAATCATAGTGATCACTGGATTTCAAAATTAATAATGATATATGAAATGCTATTTTCAAAAAATATTCAAAAACTTTCTGAAAATCAAGCAAAAAAACTATTGACTTTTTTTTAATTTTAAAAATGTGGGGGTAAAAATCAGGGTTAGGTATACAAATGGTCATTGTATAGGTAAAGTTTAGGCCTCACTTTGGTCTCCACTTCACCTGGTTTGAGATCAGGTACCCTGATTTATGAAGTGTGTACCCTTCCCTTGACAGTTTCCCACTACTTCCAATCCCTTTCTTATAGTATTTTGATAATTGTTCAGGGTCTGCTTATGAGTGAGAACATTTGTTTCTGTGATAGATCACTGAGTGTGATAGACTATAAATCCATCCATGTTGCTGCAAAGTTCATAATTTTGTCCTATTTTATGGCTGTGTAATATCCCATCGTGTATGTGCATTTTTAAAAATCCAGTCTACTTTAGATGGGCAGCATGGTTGGGTCCATGTGTTTGCTATTGTGAAGAGCACTATTTTGAGGTATGTTCTTTCTATACCTAGGTGTTTAAGGGTTTTTATCAAGAAGGGAAGCTGGATTTTATCAAAAGCTTTTTCTGCATCTAATGATATAATCATGTAGTTCTTGATTTTATATCTGTTGCTGTATTTAATTGCATTTATGGTCTTGTGAATGTTGAACCAGCCCTGCATCCTGGTGATGAAGCCTTCTTGGTCATGGTAGATGATTTCTGATGATTCATATTTGCTAGAATCTTGTTGAGTATTTTTGCAGTGATGTTCATCGGGGATATTGACCTGTAACTCTCTTTCTTTGTTGGATCTTTTCCTAGTTTGGGTATTAGTGTTATGTTCGCATCATAAAATGATTTGGGGAGAGTTCCATCTTTCTTGATTGCCTAGAATACTTTCAGTAGGATTGGTGACAGCTCCTCCTCATATATTTTGTAGAACTCTCCTGGGAGACTGTCTGGTTCAGGACATTTTTTATGGATAGTTGACTTATGATGGAGTCTATTTTCTGGATTGTTATTGGTCTTTTTAATACCTCAAATTATTCTTGTTTCAACCTTGGGAGGTTGTGTAAGGTCAGAAAATCCTATATTTCATTTAGGTTTTCAAGTTTGTTTCCATACAAGTATGCATAGTAATCTCTGATAATTTTTTGTATTTCTTCGGAGTACGTTGTGATTCAGTCTTTTGTATTTTTGATTATGTCTATTTGGGCTGTTTCTCTATTTTTCTTGGTCAACCCAAATGCTTTAAAAATTAATAGTAGTTTGTTATTACAGAACAAGGGTATTTTAGCTACATTTCTAATAAATCTTTCAAAAGAGTTATTGGATTGAAATTACATTAAAAAGATATCATTTCCTTTGGGTATCTTTTGGAATCTGTATAAATAGTAGTCCATAATTGAACACAAGGTGGTTTATATTTTTAAGCAACTGTTTTTTTCCAAAATTAAAATGAGACCTGAGCAGACTTGGAGGGATGTGAAGGAGTATAGTTGGAAAGATTTTATTGATGACTCTGATGACTATTTCATACTTTAAACCCTTCTGAGCTTTCAAGTGTTACAGACTTTCCTTTTTTCCTTTGTGGGTCATTGTTGTGACTGATCCTCATAGGAAGGAAAGATAAGTCATTACCCTTTTAATGACATAGCTTGTGTGGTATGGAAATTTATCATTTTCTTCACAATTAATATGTAGTCAACTTTTAAGTTAAGGTGAAATTCACCTAAGTAAAGTTTGTTTTTTTCCAGTTAAAAATTTTAAAAATGAGGATTTAAAATGTTCTCCTATGAAATGGATTAATGTAAGTTCACATTAATTTAGGACATGTCCTTGAACAAATTCACTTTATTTATAAGTTTTAAAATTTGCCTGAATTATCTTAATTTCTGCTTCTGTTAATGATGAAGTAACTGATACTAAACTTACTCTTATGACATAAGTAACTATAACACTGGACAAAATGGATGAGACAGTGGTTTTCAGGTATTGGACAACAGGCAGCGCAGGACTATGATCCCATTTTTGGCTACCATAGACATAAATATGAAAATAATAGACACTCGGAATTCCAGAAGGGGAAAGAGTAGGAGAAGGATGAGAGTTTAAATATTACCTATCAGGTACAATGTTCACTATTTTCCCAATGAGGAGCAGGGACCTGGAGCTTAACCAGAGAGTAGAGAGCAGTGGTCTTTCTGACACAAGGAGGCAAGTGTTGGAAGTCAGCACTTGATTTTGTTGAGCAGTAGAGAGAGAGAGAGAGAGAGAGAGAGAGAATGAGAGAGAGAGAGAGAGAGACAGAGAGACACAGAAAGAGAGAGACAGAGAAAGAGACGAGAGAGACAGATAAAGAGAAAGAGACAGAGAGAGAGAGAGAGAGAGAGAGAGAGAGAGAGAGAGAGACGGAGACAGAGAAACGGTCACATGCTAGAACAGAGGAATGTAGCAAAAAAGACCCATAAAGCATAAAACTATGCTTGACAGAGTTCAGACATCCTGCTGTTATTTTAACTGTGTGCCAGAATAACTTTGTGCCAATGCTCTTGAAGGGAAAATAACGTAATCTAGGCTCCATGTGAGTTTACATATCTCATGATATCCAGAATAAAATAAAAAATTATTAGATATGCAAAGAACTGACACAGCAAACAACAAAAAAAAGTGATTCATAATTTAGGGGAAACTTAGTCAGTAGAAACAGACCTCAAGTTATGTAGATTTTGGAATTAACAGAGAAGGACTTTAAAAACTCTCTTATAAGTATGTTCTGAGGTTTAAAGAGGAACATGGAAATTATGATTAAATAAAGAGGGGAACTCGACAGAGGAAAAGAAAGGAAGAAAAAAGAACCAGACCCAAATTCTGCCACCTAAATATATTATGTTAGAAGTGAAAATTTCCTTTAATGGGTTTCCCAGAAGGTTGGGCACTGAAGAACAAAGGGTCAAGGAACTTAAAGATAAATGACTTTTTTTTAAAAAGTAAAACCTTGAGAGAACATGTTGAAAATAAAAAAAATTGACTAGAGTCTCAGTGAGCAGTGGAGCAATATGAAATGGATACAGAGAAGAGAATGGAAAAGAAATAATAGTTGAAAAATAATGCAAAGAAATTTTCCAAGTATCATGAAAAGAAAACAATTTACAGGTTCAAGAATTTCACAAACCTGGAGTAGGATAAATATACTGTACCTTATCATCAGATTGCTGAATAAGGTAACGTCTTTAAAGCAGCCCAAACAAAACACACATTAAATATAGGGAAACAACAATATAAATGATGACTAATATTTTGTCAGTGACAGTACAGGCCAGAAAACAAAATTTTTTGGAGGAAAAAAAAGTCATGTGATAACTTAGTGTGCTATTCCAAGATTAAAGTGTCTTTCAAAAGTGATAATAAAATAAAGACATTCTTCAGATAAACAAAATTGAAAAGAATCTGCTGCCAGCAGACAAGAAATGCTAAAAGAAGCTCTTCAAGCTTGAGTGAGATGACAGCTGAGAGAAAATCAGAGCCACAAATTACAAATAAGAGCTTCAGAAATTATACATGTTTGCATCTTAATTTTTTATTTACCTTTTTTTTACAAGACAACCTGATAGTTTAAAATAAAAATAATAACATTATATTCAGGCATTGTATTGCATATAAATGTAAAATAAATGAAAATAGATGGGCTGAATAAGAGGAATTAAGTTGCTGTAAGATTCTTATATTTTACAAGAAACGGCACAATATTAATTTTAAGTAGATTGAGATAGTAAAGGGATGCCTTAACGCCTTCAGAAAATATGTATATGTAACTTTGTAGCCAGTAGAGAAATTAAAACCCAGAAGAAAAATAATCTCAATGAAAGCAGGAGAAGGGAACAATTGCAAAAAATCATAAATAACATATTAGCAAATACACCAAGATTCTATAGAAAATCCCAAACAAATCAATAATTACATAAAAATAAATTGATTAAACACTTTAATGAAAATGTGTGTATTTTCATATTGGATAAAAAAATCAAATCTCAGATAGATATTATTAATAATAAAATATGGGGATAGGCATATTATGCCATTCATAAATAACAAAAAGTGTGCTTTATGAATGTTATGGAAATTGAAATGAATATTGCTAGACACAAAGGGGAAGTTTTTTTATAATGATAAAAGCTCATTTTATTAAAAATTCCACAAATTCCCAATACTCATTCACTATTAAGTGTTTTAAAACATATTAAGCAAAACTAACAAGACTAGAGGTAAAAAATGAGTAGATTCACAGTAAGAAATGTTAACAAATCTCAGTAATCAATAAGAAAATTAGACAAAAAGAAAATGCATAAAGATATAAATGATTTAAGCCACACTGAATAAAATTAACTTAACTGATATTTATAAAACAATGCTATCAAAAACTGCAGAATATAGGTTCAATACAATCTCATCAAAAATATTAAACTTTTGGGGGGATACAAATTAACAAGCTGACTTTAAAATGCATGTGAAATGTTAAGGACTCTTGGGAGACTCACACTACCTGGTTTCAAAATTTACTATAAATTTACAGTAATTATGACAGTGTGGCATGGTTAAAGATAGTCACATTAAGGAAACAACAACTCAAAAAAAAGAAAAAAGAAAAAAGAAACAAAAGGAGTACAGCAGTAGACCCACACACAGTTGGCAGTTGGTTTATTAATTTTTGACTAAGGTGTCAAAGCAATTTGATGGAGTGAAGATAATCTCAACAGATGATGCTGAAACATTGTATAGATGTACAGAAAATATGACTTTTGATACCAATTTCACTTCATTCACAAAAATTAATTTAAGATGGATCATTGGCATAAACATAAAAGCTGAACTCAAATTTCTATAAGAAAAAATGGGAGGATATCTTTGAAACTTTGAAGCAGGCAAGGAAAGGACAATATGAAAATGCATAGCCATAAAATGATAAATTGTTCTTCATAAAAATTAAAATTTTTTTATCAAAAGAAAAGCTTTACAAATGAAAAACAAAACACACACTACAGAAAATATTTATGCTACATCTTCCTGACAAAGTATGTGTGATTAGAATATTTTAGGAACTAATATAAATCAATAATAAAAAACAAATAGGTTACTTAAAAATGGATAGAAGATTTGAAGCAGCACGCACAAGAACATATACAATGACGGTAAGCATATGAAAAATATTCTTACCATTGTTGTTAATCAGGAAAATGCAAGTTAAAATCACAATGAAATCCTATATCTTACCCTGTAACACAGATAATATTAAAGACTTACAACATAAATTGTGGCAAGATGTTGAAGAAACAGATGTTGGAGAAACAGATGTTCAGATACTGTTGAGAAAATGTAAAGTGGTACAAACACTTTGAACAGCTATTTGACTGTTTCTCAGAAACTTAAACATATACTTACTCTATCACCCAGGATACCACTCTGAGGTATTTACACAAGAAAAATGGAACCATACGTCAAGCAAAAACTCTTACATAATATTTCCAAACTGGGAACAACCTAGTGTCCATCAATGGAGAAATGAATAAACAAATTGTGGTACAACTCACCAAAGAGAAAGAATGGAATATTGATACATGTGATAACGTGAGTGAGTTTCAGAACTATTATATTGAAAGTATACAGACATACTCTTCCAAAAGAAAACACGGAAGTTCTTACTGTATGATATATTAATATGAAGTTCAGTAACTTCTATTGTGATATAATCAGAATGATGGTTCCTTAAAGGTGAAAGAAGTGAAGAGAGTTAATTGGAAGGTGGCAACTGGAAACTTTCTGGGTTGGTGAAAGTGTTCTATGTCTCAGTTGGGTTGTTGGCTAAATGGGTATATACATTTGCCTCAACTCACACGAATTCTATAAAGAAAATCTTTGCATTTCACTGTGAGTAAATCTTTCCTCAATAAAAATATTTTTTAAAAGTATTCAGTTGCAGATTTCCTTTAAATACTCTAAAAATTTGGATTCTTTTGGTGTTTCACATTTAACAAAAATTATTTTGGTGTGTTGCAGTTAACTGCTAATTAGCTTTCCTAGAGCCTCATTTTGATGACTACAGACATTATGCTCTCAGTAGTCTTAGTTCTGCATTTTGTCCTTTTATTAAAAGGCATGTTCATGCAGAGACAATTTCTTCCATCTTGTTAACCATTATGTCCACTCTCTGTAATGACCAATTGATTGTTAATAAATTTCTCATGGGCTCCTGAAAAAAGGTAATTAGACTTCACTTTCAGGGTCTGACTTTCATTTCTCTTTTGTTCTGAGGATTTTTGGCTATAGGCAATAAACACATGTAACCCTCATCAGAGTTTCAGATACTTTATTAGACCAGTTGCAAGACAGAATAGTCTTAAGCACAAACCGGCTTAGGGAACAGACTTGATGGTCTGAATGCCTCTGAGAATGCAGGAGTCAAAGAACTGATGAGGAAGTGCAGATCAGTACTACTAAAATCACAAATAGAAGTTTCACTCATGAAACACCTTTCTAAAATCAATAATTTGAAATGTTTTTGTTAGCTGAATTTTCTAATAAATTGAAAATTTTATACTTACTTGCTAAGCTTGGTTATAGAATGGAAACCACTTAATTTTAAGTCGTAACTTAGTAAATGTAGCAAATATTTACTCGCTATTTAAAAGGTATTTGCTAAATTCTACTGGAAATACTAAAATGAATATGATGCAGTTTTTGTACTCATCAGGAAGTTTACAGATTCATGAGGGACATAGCAGTGTAAGGACTCGTGGAGACCATGGTAAGTGTTATGATTTTGGAGAAAGAAGAAATTATTTCACACTAGGAGCAGAGGAGTCTTCTTGGAAAAACTGAGTTTGAGTAAAAGGAGTATGCATTAATTTCAAAATACTTATTTTTTTCTGATGAAAAAGGTAATTCAGACTTGTGAAAAATTTAGACAAACAAGGCAAGAATAAAGACATATTTTAAAAACTGCAATTTCATCTGAAGTGGTTGCCCAGTTAATATTTTAGGCTGTTTCCTTTTGATCTTTATATTTGTTTTTTAGATAAGTTAAGCATGTATTGTTGTATGTATATATAAATGTGTGTATATGTGTGACACAGATATATTGTATTGTGAGTTCACATTTCCTTTTATAGTTGAATTTATTTCTATATTGAATGCAAAAAGTACAGACATTTTCTGAGCTCTTTTGACAAATATTGCATTAAAAAGGGGGGGAAAGCATCTCTGTGCAACTCACAGTTCTTGTTCTGTCACTGCCACTTTAGCTAACTTATCTGTTTTCATGCAAGTCATCTCTTGCTGTCTGGATGTCTTAAGACCATCTTCTTTAGGTGGCTGGGTTTTTTGGGGGAGGGGGTTTAAAAAAATCCTATTGAGTACATTTTACATTTGACTTAATCCTGAGTAAAAATTCACCCTTCAATTCCTTGAAGTAGTTGTGAAGACAAAGCTATTCCATGGAACAAAATGTTACTCAAAGTTTGGAGAAAACAAGAAAATTGCACAAAAAGAAAATTTAAGCTCACACCTTGATTTAGTCCACAGACCCAAATCTTTCCATAGAATTCCTTATTGGGAAATTGGTCATTGGCTTAGCCCAAGGTTACTATTTTGAATCATATATACAAGACGAAACCCCCCCAAACCCATAGTATATTTATAAAAAATTGTGCATTTATTCTTTTTTTTTTTTTTTTTTTTTTTTTTGAGTTGGAGTCTCACTCTGTCGCCCAGACTGGAGTGCAGTGGACGCTCCCAGCCACCACAGCCTCAACCTGCTGGGCTCTGGCGATCCTTCCGCCTCAGCCTTCCAAGTAGCTGGAACTACAGGCGCACGCTACTACACCTGCCCAGTTTTTTGGTTTATTGTAGAGATGAGGCCTCACCAAGTTGCCCAGGCGGGTCTCGAACCTGCGGGTTAGGCAATTCACTCACCTCAGCCTCTGAAGGTGCAGGATTACAGCCTGAGCCAATGAGCCCAGCCATTTATTCTTACATGTTTGAACTTCACTTACCTTCAAAGTATTCTCTGTTTGAGTAAATACATCTATCACGATACTTTTTCTGTTGCTCAAAACAGCTTTTGAACTCATCAATTTTGATACCGTTTAGTGATTCTGCCATTTTTTGTTTCACCTCTTCCACAATGGCAAAACATTTTCCTTTGAAGATTTTTTCATCTGGGATAAAGATCTGGGGTGAGATTGGGTGAATAGGGAAGGTGGGGCATGGGAGTCGTGTCATTTTTGGTTAAAAACTGCTGAACTCTTAGCATGGTGTAGGCAAGTGCACTCGTAAATCACCCATCATGAAATGGCCAAACGCATTGAAAAAAATCTAAAAAAAAAATCACTGAAGTTGAATGCAGCCTCTCAGAACAATGCTGAGTGGTACCCAGATGCAGGTGGATTTCTAGACCACGTATGCAGTGGGGAAGCCTGTACTACAAGGAGCCTCCCTCCAAAAAATAATTTTTTTAATTGGGTTCCCCCCCACTATGTTTTCTGATTATTGAAGTTATATAGGATTCAAAAATATATATTTCATCCTTGACTTAGTAGTGTTTCAAGGAGATTCCTTTACCTTTTTAAATGATGTACTTTATAAGCTGCAAATATGGACAACTTTGCTTCCATCTTCTTTGCACAGTGTGCCACAGTATTTCTGTGTTTCCTAGAGTGGTCTTCAAGGTCATTTAGTTGATACATGAGCAAACACGTCATGTTAGAAATTTTGTATTTTGCATACTTTAGAAGAAATATATACAGTAACAAACACGTGAAACTCCTTTACTTCTTTAGGAATAAATTTTTGTAAATAGTGTATTGACTTAAGAAGGAATCAAACAGCAGGCAGCAGAAAGGTATCAATCATGAAAGTGATGTAAAGATTCTTGCATGGAAAAACTGAAATGCCTTCCTTCCTTCTCATTATGGACTCCTTCCTCCGGTTTTCATTTTTGAGACATCACGGTCCCACAGCCCAGATTGCCATGTGAATATACTTCACCCTGGAAACAGTGTGAGAGGAAAGTTTGCCAGGGTGGTTTGGCCAAGTTGGCATTGGTGCTGGCTGTCTCACAATAGTATGTTTGTGCAACTCAGGGGAGCTATCTATTTTTTAGTCATTGCAACCTCTGTGTGTGGGACTTAGGGAACAATGGTGATGAAAGTGGTTGCCATTTCATCTTTATTTACTTTCTTATGTTCTGTCTTTGCTCTGTTGGTTAACATGGTAGATTGACAGTGCTTAATTTCAGAGAGCACAGATCAATCAAGATCCAGCAGTAACCAAGCACACTGTAGTACTTCAACAGGAAGAAAGGGTAAAACTTGAATGTGGTGTAAATGACATGCAAAAATAAGCTGTGAACTGGAAAAATCTCACCTATGTAATTATGTAAATATAAGCCAATAAGAATTTCCAGATAAGTGTTGCTCACATTGTCTCAGTGACAACTCTGTTGTAGCATCTGGTACAGACATTCATCTATGAGTACGTTGATCGGGAAAATTGACCTCTAAGTTTTCAGATTCTCTTTGGTGAAAAGTGGCAAAGCAGTATTTTAAAGTATTGGTCCAGGAATGCACAAAAATGACTCTATAATTTCAAGTATATTGCTCTTTCTGGAAAATAAAGAGGCATTGTCTGATTGCTCTCCAACATGCATCATAAAACTTCTGCCTTAATCTTTTTTCTGATATATCCCAGGCTTCACAAATACTAAAACCCCCACAATATATATATCACTAGAAAACAAAAAAATCACTTAAAAATTGAGAAGGTAGCCGGGCTCGGTGGCTCAGCCTGTAATCCCGCGCCTTTGGGAGGCTGAGGTGAGTGGATTGCCTGAGTCCGCGGGTTTCGAGACCCGCCTGGGCAAC
>NW_007200187.1:1791-86751 GCF_000164805.1 Carlito syrichta | reverse complement strand
CCTGCAGTGGCCAGGAGCGGCCACTGCACTCCAGTCTGGGCGACAGAGTGAGACTCCAACTCAAAAAAAAAAAAAAAAAAATTGAGAAGGTATGCCTTCTCAATCATTGATCTAAAGTTGCCAGATATAATACCTTGGCAAAATAATACTTCTACTGTGTTGTCTATTTCAAGATGAAGAAAAATTGGGAGAATACACACAAATGCATATTGTGCCCACTTACAAAAATAGCGTCTGCTTCCTTTTGGAAATTTTAGCTTTGATGTATCTCATTCTTAGGAGGTATGATGTTCTTTTATAGTTGTCCTTGGGCTGAGAACTTCATCTTAAGAGGCTGAGCCTAAAACCAGCTATGGAGTAAATTGCACAGAGCAATTCATCAAAGTCCCTGAGTCCTGTCTTGAACTTTGTCCTTCTACTTTGGGCTGGAATCTGGGTTGAGATTTTGGGTTTCCCTCAGAATGGCTATTAAAGCTCTCTTTGTGAGCACAAGTGATATTGTGTACCACCAATTATTGTTACCTCCTGACTTTTGAATAAAGCCTGCCACTCAAGGGCCTTCAAACTCTACTCATCCAATTCCTTTTCTGCTGGACTTAGCTGAGTAGGGTAACCTAGTCAAACACATATGTGGACCTGGCATATTGAAAACAGTAGTGTTATTCTTCACTTAGGATTTTGCATGGTTTATCAACTCAATTTTCTATACTTGGATGTTGAAAAAAATAAAGGAAAGGTTAAATTAGATGCAACCTTTTGCTGAACAATTGAATCTATATTATGCATGTGGGCATATTTATTTATAATGTACCTTCTTCCATTTACTGAACTTGAAGTGGTTCATATATTTTTAAGTGTAAGAAAATATATTTATTTATATCTGCAACCCAAATGTCTAGCCAAGTGCTTTTGTAGGTACTCAATAAATGTTTGCTAAATCAAATTACTAATTTACAAATTGCTCAATCAAATCAATAGAGCAAAGATGGTTTGAAGAAGGAAGCGACCATACCAGACATCTGAATGCTACAGAATATTAACATTGGGTCATTCATTTGACTCTAAAATTCCTAAATTCAGCACACTACCCTTGTGTAATAAAGTTTTGGGATTTAGTTTCTGACAAAACAGAGCATATAAACCTTGCCTTGGAAGTAAAAGAATACAAACTTTATTTTAGCAAGTATCATATAAAGAAGTGATGAATATGTGGTTAGTATCCTTGACTATATTTTTATTTATATAAAAGAAGATGCAGTAATTTAAAAAATATAGTTGCTGTATACTCACTCTCAAAGTTTGAAGGCACAATACCGAACTATAATTAAATGAATGAAATCCTCTATGGAAGAGGGAAAATACTGTTTAGGAATCCTTTGTTTATAGTGTAATTTAATACAATAAGAATTATGTAATTTAAATGAATAGATTTCTATTAAACTTTTACTTTCAAATAGTTTTTTTGTCAAGTTTCCACTACCAATCAGCTTGTGATTCCTTCACAAGTCCCTGTACCACTGCAAATCATTATTTCTGATTAAAGAAGGAATCCTATATGTTCAAATAACCACATGAAGAGGCAAAGTTGACCTTTAGTGGTGGGTGGTTTGGAAGTCTGACTTGCGTTCTTAGCTGAACAGAAGCTAGTTAATATCAGTACAAGATTGGGGGAAGTTTGTAGGGAGTTAATGGAAACATGTTAAGGGTGTTAGTCTGTACTTAAAATATAGATACTTGGGAATATATTTTCTCCTATCATTCAGTCTCATTTTACAAATTTTATTGTAAAATGTTTCTATACTCCTTGTAGGTCTCTTTCAAGAAAGTATATGAAAGACTAGAAAAATAGCCTCAGCATGTTTCAAGTGGGACATGGAAATCCCCAGATTATGCCCTCATGGCCCATCTATTAAAAATCTTATGGTGAGTCTCATAATCTACAAAACAAGTTCACATTCTTAGCATAGTCCTTCTACAATCTGATTCTAACCTCGCTATTCTCTGTCTCCCTCTACTGATGTCTGCCTGCTGAACTCCTTTCTGGAAGCATACACGCCTGCTCTTTGTGCTCAGGTCACATTGACCTACTCAGTCTTAGCATACCTGTATTTTCTAGCACTTTCTAAGCTCCACATGTTTTCTGACCTAATGACTTCCTTCTGTCCTTCCCACTTTCACCTGTCAAAAGCCTATCAAGACTTTTAGTCTCACTTTATATAACTCCTCAGTAAAACCATCTCTAATTCGCCTAGTAAAATAATCCTTTGCACTTGTTTTGTGCTTCCACACTGCCTTTGGTAGTATCATATCTGTCTTCAGTTGTATATATCTGTCTGGCACACTCGACCTTAAGCTTCTTGAGAACAGTATTTTTTTAGGAGACAAAAAAAGTAAGTTTACTAAAGAAATGTAGAAACAGAAAGAAGGCAAGTTCATGGGTAGAGCAGTTCATGCTCAGATTTCAATTGGAAAATGAAAACAAGTTCATTGAACTGACAGAGATCAGGCTATTTCATAGGCAGAGCAACCTGGGCTGTTCTGTAGGAAGAGAAGTAGCCTTTCATTGCTGGGTTTTACATTGATAGTAATCTCTTGATTATATGCTAAGTAAAGGGTGGCTTATTCATGGTTTCCAGGAAAGGGGCATGGAGTTCAAGGAATAGAAGGTTCGTCTCCTTTTTAAACCATAGAGAGTAACTTCCAGGAGTTGACATGGTAATTGTAAACAATCATGGTGCTGGTGAGAGTGTCTCTTAGCATGCTGACAATTAGTGGATAATGAGCAAAAAGGACAAGCAGAGGTTGCTTTCTATGCCATCTCCGTCTTAGTAGGTCTTAACTGGCTTTGCCATCCCATCTTGGCTGTGTGGTCCAGGCATTGTGACCTTTGTTTTGGGAAACTAGTCCTGCTGGATCCTTATCTCATTACTCCCTCAGAAATACATCCTCCTCCTTAATCTTAAGGGGTCGTAGAAGGATGGGAGGTCTATCCTCTGTAACTGCCTCCTGCCGGCTTCATGGGCATAGGTCCTACCTAGTACCTCAGGAGCAAAAAAATCTCTGAAGGGGACCAAAGACAGTATGTTTCAATTTTCTCAGAACAGTATTTTATTTTATTTTTATATTTTATTTTAAAGATGTGGAGTACAATTCAGGATTAGATATATAAGTGGACATGATACAGCTAAAGTTTGGGCCTTCCTTTCGTTCTTGTTTTGCCCAGTTTGAGATCAGGTGCCCTTACTGATGCTGTGTTCCCCCGACCCTACCCAGGCAGTATCCCACTACTGCCAATCCCTTTCTTATAGTATGATGGCCAATGTTCAGGGTCCACTTATGAGTGAGAACGTGCGGTACTGTTATTTGTTTCTGTGATAGATCACTGGGTATTATTGACTCTAAATCCATCCAAGTTGCTGCAAAGTCCATATGCTTGTCCTTCTTTATGACTGTGTAATAAACGCTTCTATACTGCTGGTTGGAATGCAAACTAGTTCAACCTCTATGGAAAGTAGTGTGGTCATTTCTAAAAGAAATAGAAATTGATATTCCAGTATTCCCCTACTGGGAATATACCTGGAGGAACTCAAAACATTGTATAAAAAAAGATACCTGCACTCGCATGTTTATTGCAGTACTATTCACAATAGCAAAAACATGGAACCAACCATGCTTCCCATCGAAACTGGACTATATTAAAAAATATGGTACTTATATACAATGGAGAACAGTATTTTAATCAGCTTTTATCATACATAGAAAAATATCTATTGAAGTGAATTGATCTGAAGAATTTTGATGAAAAGTACCTTTCCTTCATAGTCAGCATTTCTAATTTAACCTACACAAAATGTATTGTAATAAATAAAATGTTGAGTATTAAATACTCTGCTGAGTGGGGTCTATTAACAGAAATGTCTCTTCTAGTCTGCTATAAAAACTGAATCAAAGTAATTACTTACATAATTCAAATTCTAGCTTGGGGAAAGCGTTCTGCCCTTCCTCCAAACTTACAAACGCATGCCTAGCAGTTAAAAAAAATGTTTTGGGTTATGTTCCAGTGTTTGAGTCATTTTCCAATGTTTGTGTCATTGGTGGGGGTGACTTTTTAAATAGATTTTTGGATCATTTTTTTCCCTCTGGAAATCCATGCGGTGTTTGTCCTGCTTCACACTTTGGAAAGCCAAGCATGACAAGGAGTGGTTTGAAGGGAAAGTGGCAAAACTGAAATAGAATGGTTTCTTTCTTTGGATTCATTTTTTGTATACCTCGTATCAGTACTAATGCTGTAGATCATTGCAGACCAAACCAGGACATGGATATAGAGGAATATCCCCTCACCTGAGACATGGGGATTATAGTAGATCAGTAGATTACAAGTTTATATGAGGTTGTGTAAAGGTTAAGTGTTAGGTTAATCTCTGACTTTTTTTTAACATACAAAGTTTAAACTCTAGTATCCAGCAAAAATGCACCAGCAAAGCTGACAAGTGTCAGGCAGTCATCCTAACGATGGTAGACTCAATGTGATGCCATGCAATAATATGGGCTTTGGGGTTAAGTTGACCCCAAATTTTAGTATAAATTCTGGTTCACTGACCAGCCATGTAACCCAGAGCTACACAACAACCTCTGAACTTCAATTTTTTGGTCTATAAAAACAGTAATATTAACATGTATCTTTGAGGATTATTTAGACGCATGTAGTATATAGATTTGCATTTCACAGTGCTTTTTAGACACCCTTGAATGCTTCTTCTGTATAAAGTTTTAAATCACTTTTCCAAATAACAATAACAATGAATTTCGTTTGCTGGATTTTGATACAAAATTGCATCTTCCCAGTCTCCTTGGAATATCACTGCTTCAGGAGTAGGAAAATTTGATCTAGTGATTAAGTTACTTCTTGTTCTCTGGAAGGCTAAGGGGATCCAGTCTTCTGTGTGGAGCTGGTATCACTTTTCCTATCGGCGTCTACAGGTCTTATTGACTAAATTTTCTCTACCTGGGAGCTTCTTTATACTGGTCTCTGCCTGAGAACACGAAGGAAACCGTGTGCCAGTCATTTCCACAGACTTTGGGATAGCCCAAGGCCTGCCTGTTCCCCAACTTCTATGTGGCTCTGGAGAAGCATCCAGATTAGAGCTAAGTGTGGAAGTTCCTGCATTCCCAGAAATCTCTGTGTAGGATTCTTCAGCGTTCTAACTCTTCTTTCTAGCTATCCCCTTAGTTAGAAAATCTAAAGACATAAAGTAAAATTCCTCACAAGTAGATTTTTTTATGCTTGTTTGTCAAGAATTATTTAATTAATTTTCATTATTTATTTATATAACAACATTTATTAAGTAGTTGTTTTGAACCATCAAATTCTATGTGCTGAGGTTACAGCAAAGAACAAGACGGACAAAACTATGCCTTCATGGAATTACATTTCTAACCACCTCACATTCCAGTGTAAATGTTCTACTTTAACCAAAACCAACTGCACATGAGAAAAGTAAATTAGAACATATTTTTGGTTGATCTCCAAGACTGCATCAAATTGTTAAAAGAAATCTTTGACTTGAGCAGTTCACCCTGCCTTAGTGTTTGCTATGATTTGTGTAATTCCATTTGGAGCTAAAACTCTTTCTGTGTTTGAAGACATTTTAGGGAGACATGGAGAAGTTGAGGAAGTGGATGCTGGAATGCTTGCTGTTATTTCCTGCTGGGATATAGTTAAATGCGGGGTAAGGTGAAAAGTATGAGGAGTCTAAATAACTTACTTGAGGCAGCTGTGAGAACATAAACATGTGTGTGCAGATATATTTTTGGGAAAGGGGCTTGACTAACTTGATAAAATGTATCAGTATGAACAATCAGCAACCATTTTATTATCAACCATCACTAATTTATACGGGAGTTGAATGTGATGGGAACTGAAAATCCTATCCCAATTAAGATTTAGAAGAAATTTCTTGTGCCTTGTGTTTGGAAATCTTTGAATACATTATTTTATATTCAGGGCTGAGTGCAACATAGTAACCGGAATTTTTTTAAAGATGTTTTTCAGTTATTGTGATTAGCATCTTCAAAAGAGCAAGAAAAGACAAGATTCATTTCAAGTGATTGAAACCTTGAATTTTCGCAGGTAAGTGTGTGAGAGAAATGATGTTAGACTTGTAAATTTAGCAGATCTGTATCAAGAGGAGAGAAAATAAATGTGTTCCTTTGGTATCCCTCTACATGACAACAGCCCTTAGATTCCTTTCTCAAGCCCAGTCTGTCTTTTCTGATCCAGATCCCAGCAGTCAATTGATTCTTCCCACTGGCCTCTCGAACAGTTCCAAAGTGTAGCTCTTGATCTTCCTCTCGCCCATCTCAGTGTCTTTGCCCATTTTCCTGCCTGTGGCAATTCCACCCACTTGCTCATTACAGAAACATAAGAAACTCACACTCTTTCTCATCCCTCTTTCCTGATCCATCACCAAGTCTTTTAGGTTCTTTCAATAAATAGCTGCCACATATATTTGTGTTTCTCCGTCACTGCTTCTTGCTAAAACACTATATATGTGTTAAATAGACTGCTCGGTCTTCCCTTTTTCTCCTCATGGCAGCCATGGGGACCTTTCAAAGAATACCTCCAGTCTGACTCTGACATGCCCCGGTAATGAACCTGCCAATGACTCCCCACCACAATGAAGATGGTAAGCCCCAGTCCACAGCAGAGACTGTTCTGTCCTCTGCCTCCCTCTCTGGCCTAACCTCCCTTTGTCTACTGTGCTGCAGCCACACTGGCCTTTTTCTGTCCTCCAAAGGCCCTTGCAGTTTCTATTTGGAGTTTTCCCACATGTTACTCCTTCTTGGTAAACCATGCCATTCTCCCTTCCCATCTTTCTCATAGGGATCATTGTGAGCATGCTTTTATTTTTTAACTTTTATTTTATTTTATTTTATTATTTTGTTATTTTATTTTATTTTAGAGTTGTGGGGCAAAAGTGAGGCTTTACTACATAAGAAGAGTTGCAGGTGAAATTTGGGTTTCTAGCTGGCTTGCTCTCCTCCTGATAGTGGACAGTGAACTCAGTACCTAATGTGTTGCCATGTGCCCCCTTCTCTCCTATCTCCCTCTCCCTCTCCCCTGACAGTACTCAGCATCTGCCGATCTGACCCTTGCACTAGTGTGATTAGTGTTCAGGGCCCACTATGAGTGAGAACATGTGGTATTCAGTTCCTTGTTGCTGTGATAGTTCACTTCGTATAATGGTCTCCAGCTGCATCCAAGTTGCTGCAAAGGCCATGATTTTGTTTTTCTTTATGACTGCATAATATTTCATCATGTATATGTACCATATTTTCCTTATAGAGTCAACTTTCAAGGGGCACCTGGGTTGGTTCCATGTCTTTGCTATTGTGAAGAGTGCTGCAATAAACATGTGTGCAGGCATATTTTTGGTAGAGCAATTTATGTTCCTCTTGGTATATTCCCAGAAGGAGGATTGCTGGATCATATGGAAGCTCAATTTTCAGTTATTTGAGAAATTGCCACACTGCTTTCCATAGAGGTTGACCCAGCTTACATTTTCACCAACAGTGTAGAAGCATCCCCATTTTCTCCGCAGCCATGCCAGTACCTGTTGCTTGACTTTTTAATGATAACCATCCTTACTGGTGTTAGGTTGTATTTCACTGTAGTTTTGATTTGCATTTCTCTAATGATTAATGAGACTGAATATTTTTTTCTGTGTTTGTTGGCTGCTTGTACGTGTCTGTTTATGTCCTTTGCCCACTTTTTAATGAGGTTGTTTGTTTTTCTCCTTTCAATTTGTTTGAGTTCCTTGTAGGTCCTGGATGTTAGACCATTGTTAGGTGCAACATTTAAAAATATTCTTTCCCATTCCATGAGTTGTCTCTTTACTCTCTTGTAGGTTTGTTTTGCTGTGCAAAAACTTTTCAGTTTGACAACTTCCCAACTATCTTTGCTTTTGTTGCTATTGATTTTGAGAACCTGGTCATGAATTCATTAACTATTCCAATATCTAGATGGTTATTCCCTATTTGTTCTTCTAGGATTCTTATAGTTTGAGGTTTTACATTTAAGTTCTTGATCCTTTTTGAATTGATTTTGTATTAGGTGATAGCCAGGGTCCAGTTTCATTCTTCTGTATGTGGCTAGCCAGTTTTCCTAGCATCATTTGCTAAGTATGGTCCTTTCCACAATATTTTTTATTGATGACTTCATCAAGGATTAGTTGGTTGACGTACCATGTTTTTATTTCCAGATTCTCTGTCCTGTTTAATTGGCTTGTATGCCTATTCCTGTACAAGTACTGTGCCATCTTGGCTACTGTAGCCTAGTAATATGAAGACTGAAAGTGTGATACCCCCAGCTTTGTTCATTTTGCTGAGGATTGCTTTGGCTATTCGTGTGCTTCCATATGAATTTCTGTGTTGTCTTTTCTAGGTCTGTGAAAAATTATGTTGGCAATGTGATAGGTATTGCCTTGAACCTGCAGATTGCCTTCAGCAGTATGGGTATCTTGACAACATTGATTCCTCCAATCCACGAGCATGGGATGTTTTTTCATTTGTTTGTATTATCCTTGATTTATTTTAGCAGTGTTTTGTAGTTCTCATTGCAAAGGTCTTTCACTTCTCTGGTTAGGTGAATGCCAAGGTATTTCTTCTTTCTTTCTTTTTTTGTGGCTATTGTGAATGGGATTGTGTCTTTTATTCAATTCTCAGACTGTTTATTATCAGTGTATAGAGATGTGATTGTCTTTTGTCCATTGATTTTGTATCCTGAGACTTTACCCAAGTTATTCATTAGTACAAGGGGGCTTTTGACAGACTCTGTAGGGTTTTCTAGGTATAGAATTATATCATCTACAAAGAGGGATAACTTAACTTCTTCTTTTCCTATTTGGATATCCCTGATTTCAGTTTCTTTCTTGATTGCTCTGGCTAGAATTTCCAGTACTATGTTGAATAGGAGGGATGAGAGTGGGCATCCTTGTCTTATTCTAGCTCTTAAAGGGAATGCTTCAAATTTCTACCCATTAAGCGTAATGTTGGCTGTAGCTTTGTCATAGATGGCTTGAATTATTTTGAGGAGTGTTCCTTTGATGCCTAGGTATTTGAGAGTTTTTATCAAGAAGAGATGCTGGATTTTATTAAATTTTTGTTTTGAATCTATTGGAACATTATATGATTCTTAGCTTAACATCTGTTAATGTGCTGAATTATGTTTATGGTCTTATAGATGTTGAAAGCCCATCTTGTTGTGGTGAATGATCTTTGAAATGTATTGTTGGATATAATTTGTAAGAGTCTTGTTGAGAAATTTTGCTGCTAGGTGCATCAGGAAAATTAGCCTATAATTCTCTCTCCTTGATGAGTCTGCCAGTTAGGGTATCAGGATGATATTAACTTCATAAAATGAGCTAGAGAGAATTTCTTTCTTCTCAATTGCTTGGAATACTTTCAATAAGATTGGTATCAGCTTTTCCTTGTATGTCCTGTAGAATTCAGCTGAGAAGCCATCTGGTCCAGGGCTCTTTTTGGCAGGGAGTTTTCTTATAACTGAGTCAATTTCCTGGATTGTTATTGGTGTGTTTAGTATTTCAATTTCTTCTTGTTCCATCTTTGGGAGGTACTATGATGCCAGAAAATCCTCCATTTTGTCTAGATTTTCTAGTTTATTGCATACAAATGTTCATAGTAATCTCTGATAATCTATTGAATTTCTTTAAGGTAAGTTTTGACATTGCTTTTTTTGTTTCTAATTTTGTTTATTAAGACTCTCTCTCTCTCTTTTTGGTCAATATGGCCAGAGATCTGTCAATCTTATTTATTCTTTCAAAAAACCAGCTTTTTGTTTTGTTTATCCTCTCTATGATAATTTTGTCTCCTATTTCCTGAAGTTGTGACTTTATGTTAGTAATTTGGATTTTTCAACTGAAATTAGGATTTAATTGTCCTTACCTTTCCAACTCACTTAGGTGTGATGTGAGGCTGTTTACTTATGATCTCTCTGTTTTCTTTATATGAGTATGCAGTGTTATGAACTTTCTATGCAATATTATTTTCATGGTATGCTGGAGGTTTTGATATGTAGTATCTTTATTTTTAGTTGTTTCCAGGAATCTTTATTTCTGTCTTGACTTCTGTGTTGACCAAATGTCATTCAGCAACATGTTGTTTAGCTTCCACATCTGTGTGTTTTGGGGGGATCTTATTAGTGATGCTATTTATTTTCATTCCACTGTGATATTAGAAGATGCTTGGTATTACTTAAACCTTTTGAAATTTTTTCACACTTGACTGATGCCCCAAAATGTGATCAATCTTGGAGTATGTTCCATGTGCTAATGAGTAGAATACATACTCTGTAGTTGTTGGATGGAGGTTTCTGTAGATGTCTATTAGGTCCAATTGATCAAGTGTCAAGTTAAGGTTCTGGATCTCCTTGTTGGTTACTTGCCAGTATAATGCTGTCAGAGAGTTATCAAAGTTTCTGACTACAAGTGTGTGAATGTCTATGTCCTCTCTTAGCTTACATAGCAATTGTTCTATAAAACCAGGTGCTCCTGTCTAGTGTTCATGTATATTTAAGAATATTTCCTGCTGATGGGTTGAGCCTTTTATCATTATGTAGTGTCCTTTTCATGTCCTTTTTAACTTTTATTGGCTTGAAGTCTGTTTTGTCTGAATAGCAGCCCCTGCTCTTTTTTGTGTGTTTGTTTCCCATTTGACTGGAAGGTCATTTTCTAGTCCTTTACCTGGAACCTGTGGGTCTCTTTTGCAGTAAGGTGGGTTTCTTGGAGGTAGCAAAATGTTGAGTCATTTTTTTTCTGTTTACTAGTCTATGCACTTTTAGTGGCACATTCAGTCCATTGATGTTCAAGTTAATTATTGATATGTGAGAGTTTATTCCTGTCAAAATGATTTTTTTTTTTTAGTTGGAGTCTCACTCTGTCACCCCAGGCTGGAGTGCAGTGGCATGCACGCTCATGGCCACCTCAGTGACTTGCTGGGCTCAGGTGAACCTTCCGCCTTTGCCTTCCAAGTAGCTGGAACTGCAGGTGCATGCTACCACAACTGGCTAATTTTCTAATTTATTGTAGAGATGAAGTCTTGTCAAGTTGCCTGGGCTGTTCTCGAACCCATGGGCTCAGGCAGTCCCCTCACCTCAGTCTCTCAAAGTGCTTGGATCACAGGCCTGAGCCACTGCACCCAGCCCAGAAGAATCTTAAGAGGTTGCTTTGCTTCCTTTTAAAATTTTTATTATTTTTATTTTTATTTTTTTTAGATTTTGTGGATGATGTGTATGCTCTGTTAACTCTGTGTTTACCTTTGCTTTTGCCATGGGCAGAACTGTTCTTTTTTTTTCTGTGCTCAAACGTTATTAAGCATCTCCTGAAGGGCTGTCGGTGGTTGATACTCTTAGGGATTGAATTCCTGGAAATTATTTTAATTTCATCACTCATGAAACTTAGCTTGGTGGGGTAAGAAATTCTTGTCTGAAATTGCTTATCTTTGAGAACATTAAAGATGAAAGTCCAGTCCCTTCTTGCTTGTAGGGTTTCTTCTGAGAAGTCTACTGCAATTCTAATGGATCTTACCAGGTAAGTGGTCTGATTCTGCTCTCTAGTTGCTTTTAGGATTTTTTTTTTTTTTTTGAGTTGGAGTCTCACTGTCACCCAGACTGGAGTGCAGTGGCCGCTCCCACCCACCGCAGCCTTGACCTGCTGGGCTCCGGCGATCCTTCCGCCTCAGCCTTCCAAGTAGCTGGAACTACAGGTGCACACTATCACACCTGGCTAATTTTTTTGATTTATTGTAGAGATGAGGGCTCACCTGCCCAGGCGGGTCTCGAACCTGTGGGCTCAGGCAATCCACTCACCTCAGCCTCCCAAAGGTGTGGGATTACAGGCTGAGCCACCGAGCCCGGCGATTTTTTTCTTTCATGCTTAACTCTTGGGGTTGGATTACTATGCATCTTGAGGATGATGTTCTCATATAATAATTTTGCAAGGGTTCTGTGAATTTCTTGTTTTCTGGATGGCTACTTGTCTTTGTATTTATGTCTTGATTTATGTGTTGACCCAAAAGTCATTCAACAGCTTGTTGTTTAGCTTTCATGTCTTTGTGTGTTTTGGTGGAGGGGGGATTTCTTATTGGTGGTGCTATTAACTTGTATTTCACTGTTATCCTAGAAGATGCTTGGTGTTATTACAACCTGTTGAAATTTACCCTTTGTGACATTTACAACTTGTAGCTCTATGTTTATTGAGGGTGCTGAATGTTTTCTCAAGACAATGCAAGATCCCTGACACATTACAGAGTTCCCAGCATATTGTATGTGCTCAGCAAATATTTGTTGAGTGAATGGATAAGGAAAAAGTTAGATATGAGAAGATAATGTTTTACTCATATTTCATGTTAACTACACCGATGTTTCTCATAGACCTAAAAAACTTAATGTTAGTGCAATATTGTATACTAACTTTAAGTTGCTAACAAGGTTAAATTTGAGTCTTGGTTTGATTATTTGTCTCTTGTTAATACAATGCTTATAGATTGTGAAAAATCTTTTGTTGTTCTAGTATTTTTTTACATTTTTATGCATTTGTGTTTTTTGTTGTTTTAATTAGGGCACAACACTGTGCAAAGAAAAGATACACCTTCCCTTGCCTGTGGCCACTCTAACTGCATTCCTGTTTCTGTGGAGCAATAGTTTTAGTATAATGGCTGCTTAGATGAAGGCACGGTCATGGGTCTGTTTCAAAGTAAATGGAGTCAAAATGGCTTGGCTGGGTGGTCGATGCTAGAAATACAGCCCTGATTATGGGTTTAGAAATGCTTTTCCACTGTTCACACAGATCTACTTTTCAGGGAGACCGAGAGTCCTATCATCTAGAATGAATGCTTCTCAGATTGAGAACTCCGGATTGAAAGCACAGGTGTAGCTCACATGAATTTTAATTTATTTTTACCCTTCCCCCCAATATAGGCAAGATCTATATTTGAATTAACTTTAGAGAAAAACTTTTTTTTTTTAATTGATTTTACTGCAGTCAAAACAGAAGCAAACATTTACTTGTAAATTTAGGACTTGATGGTGACTCAAGAAAGGGAACATTTCTCTGTATATGACCTCAAATTTTCCTGCTTCCTTTATTGAACAGACTTTTATGTCCATATACAGCCTATTAAAAGAGGTTTTTATTTTAGTTACATTTAGAAATATGACACAATTTTAACAACACGTGGACATGAAAAGACTTTCTTTTTATTGCTTTTGCCACATTTTTTTTCTCATTTAAGAATAATATTTTGTTACCAACTTTCTGGGATATTTTTAGTTAAAAAATAGTCTTTTAAAATTTGATATATTGCTTTGAATTGTAGTGCAGATCAGTAAATTCCAAATGGGAAATGTGGGGACTAGTAGTTTATCTAGCTTGGGTGTTTATTCTCTACAAATCTCATGTCAAAATGTGACCCTAATATTGGAGGTGGGGCCTTGTGAGAGGTGTTTGGGTCATGAGGGCAGATCTCTTGAGAGTGTCTTGGTTCCTTTCTCTTAGTAATGAATGAGTTTTTGCTCTATTAGTTCATGCAAGAGTTGGGTGTTCAAAAAACATTGGCACTTCCCTCTCTTTCTTTTACTCCCATTATTGCCATGTGATATAACATCTCTCCTTGCCTTCTACCATGATTAAAAGCTTCCTAAGCCCCTAGCAGAAACCCAATAGATGCTGGCACCAGGCAGAACTGTGAGCCAAGTAAATCTTTTTTCTTTATAAATTACCCAGTCTCAGGCATTCCTTTATAGCAAAACACACTGATATAGTGATGCTGTGTTTAAATTATGATCAGAAAAAGAATAATTTCCCTTTCATTAGTAGGATTTGAATGACTAAAGGATTGTCACATCCTGTAGTAGCCATAACATATTGATATTGTTGACTAGATGCAATATTTATATCCCCCATTTGCATCCCAGTTTGTATGTGTGATGATGATGGTGGTGGTGTGCATGTGAGTCAATAGTTGTAGAGTGAGTTGGTGGTGATTGTGGTGGAAGAAACTCCTAAGAGGTGGTCATACAATAACAATGGAAAAACTTTATAATAACTTGAAATATAATCATATTATTTTAGTTCAAAGTAGACAAGAACAACCCTTTTGAAGCGGATAAATAAACAAAGTTAAATTAAAGGAGAAATAACAAATGAGATTATAATCCTACTGCTATGTCATTTCACTCCATCTGGGGAACATAATTATATAATGGTAGATATAGATCATAATGAGATTATCTACTCAAATGGAAAAGCAAAGATACTTTATAAAAAGTTTGATTTCTAATTGTAAAAATGAGAAATCACAGTCAATTTTAACCTATGATTGCCACCATTGAAATATTAAGTTCTAGTAATTAAAAAGTAAATCAAAGTCATAAAATAAAAATATTACAGATGAGATAAGTAAATGGAACTTTAAAGGTGTACTATTTAGCTGAAATAATTCTTTACTATGATTTTATGAAATATTAGTGTTTGACATTAAATGGATAAAACAATGAGAAAACATATTCTTAATATAAATTATTTAAAAGGTTTAGAGAAGTTGCAGTCAGCTAGCAACAAACATTTTTGAGGGAGCAGATCATGCATTGTGGTCAGGAAGGACATGGAATGTTTGGGGTCCACTGTATCATTTACATGATTCTTAAATATGAACTTTATTTTCTCCTCAGCCAGATTTTGAAGCTCCTCTGATGTAGAAACCATTATGAAGTACAAATTAGAGTGAAAAATATAGTATACTGTAAGAAAATGATCTATACTTTGTAATAGTAGAAAATGTAGCAGAAATTATATAGAAGTACACATAAAAGACTACCAAATCTTGTAAGAATAAAGATTTTAGTAGACAAAGAGACTAGGCATTGCTTTACTTTGAACATATTAAATGTAGTAAAAATACAAATTTTTTTTGCAACCGAATTAATAGGTTTAATACAGTTAAATCAAATCCAAAGAGGAAATGTTGTAAACTCAAAAAAACATTCTAATGTTCCTTGAAGTAAGTGATAGTTTTTTAAAATTCATAACATTAAAATATTATTTAAGTGGGGAGCTCTCTATAGCTAGTGTTGTTATATTAATAAAAAGCAAATTAATTTTAAAAAGAATTTCGTAGGTTTGGCACAAAAATAGACCTTTAAACCAGAACTGGTTTCTCAGAAACATTTAAAAAAATATATTTTGAAGTTCAATCATTAACACAGGAAATGTTGCAAAACAATGGGCTAGATGAGGACTACTTAATAACTAAATATATTATAATAGCTGATTTGAAATTTAGAGAAAGATGAACATAAAACCTTGCCTTAACTTGTCGGTTTCTGTAGGAAGATACTTCTCTATTTTTCAAGACTGAGAAAGAGAAAAGAAAGGACATATAATTACATAAAGAATAACTATTATATGACAAAAGCTAAAAGACAAGCAAAAGATTAAGGAAATATTTGCAACAATATAATGAAGATTTTTTAATAAAAAAGTTTAAAAGATTTATTTAGAATATTAAAACTCAATAAATTAATATCCAAAACTGTTCATCATAAAAATCTCTAAAACACTCAAAATCTGGAAGAAATATATACATATCTTATAAGTATACTTATATAACAGATACTCCAGTAAATTATAAAATAGCATCTTAATAGAAAAATTGGCTGTCTTTTAAGCTAATGGTAAAGAAAATTATGTAGTCACAAAGAAAAGTGCTTAATGTACAATAATAAATGAAAATGCAAGACACAAATTATATGCACTATTTTTTATCAAAAGGTAAAAAGTGTCTAACATTGCAAAAGGGGGATATACACACATTATAAAAGTTATATAAAGGCAAAAGGATAGTGCTATTTTCTTACTCTGAAAACTTTTTTGTCAAAATTTCATATTTTTAAAAATTAAGAATAAGCTTAAAAAGTTTAAAATAAGAATTTGAAAAAAATTCTCCAATAGTCACAAGGGAAAACTATAACATTTTAATTTATTCTAAAAGATTTTACTATACACATAAATATAATATTTTCACTTGAAAATCATGTTAAATATCAATTTGGGGTACATATTTTTATCATGCAAGGACATACAAGTGATATTTTTTAGGAATGAAGTAAGTTATTAAATATATTTTTAGCACTAGGAGGATAATTATTTTGGTTCACATTTGAAGTAATATCCTATGGTGTTTTAATGGATTATTTTATTTAGAAGTTTCTTGTAGAGTGACATTGGTAAAACATCTAATTATTGGAAGGTGTCATATTTGTTTTTCTTTTTCCAAACCTAGCATGTTCCTCTCACAGCCAGCTCCCAGTGTAGATCCATCTAATTATGCTCTTGAGCAAGGGTCACCTTACAATTCGTTTTGTGGTTTACTCTTAAGTCTTGTATTAATATGTCTTCAGTGTCAGTCCGCAAGTCTGAATAGAAGAAAGTCATTGAAATTGAATCTGGCGGCCAGGTTCGGTGGCTCAGCCTGTAATCCCAGCACTTTGGGAGGCCCAGGCGAATGGATTGCCTTAGCCCACAGTTCGAGACCAGCCCGGGCAACTTGGCAAAACTTCATCTCTACGATAAATAAGAAAAAATTAGCCGGGCGTGATAGCATGTCTGCAGTACCCGCAACTTGGAAGGTCGAGGCGGAAGGATCTCCAGAGCCCAGCAGGTGGCTGTGAGCGTGCCACTGCACTCCAGCCTGGATGATGGAATGAGACTCCAACTCAAAGAAAAAGAAAAAGAAATTGAATCTAACTCCACCTACTCCATTTCCCTTTCTTCTTCTTGATTTCCACAAGTCGAGGAATCTCTTTGTGTGCTGGATAATAGAGCCAAGGAGTTGGACTGAGCATTTTTGAATATAAATTAATCTAGAAATTATGCAAGGGAGACTAAGTCTCAATTCCAGGGTGGCAAGTCAGGGAGAGACTAAATAGAGGAGAAGAGTAGGAGATAGAATCAGAAATTGAATTCAGATTAGGGAACCAGAAGGTGAGATTACATAGAACAGGGTTTAATCAAAGGAAGAAGGACAAGGCAAGATAATTCAAAAGGCAAAATAAAGAATGAAGATCTTTTACTCATTTCACAAGTGTTTACTGATTGCTTATGATGGGAGCACCCTATACAGAAATAGGGATAGAGTGATGACCCTCGAGTGATAGAGTATGAGAGTCTGAAAAGGGTTTGTGCTTTGAGTGGACACATAGCTAAATTAACTACTTTAGATCTGTCATGTGCATATGGTCAATGGACCTAGTCATATATGTGTTACGATTGACTTCACTACTTAAGAAAAGCTAAGACAGCACTAAAAATACATATCATGGCTTCAGGAATGGTAGAAAAATATTTCTTTACATAAATAATAATGTGCATCTTTCCTGCTTTGGGAGATATATGTTGGAAACCTATATATTTTAATGATAAATTTACCATTATTTTCTGGTAGTGTTTAAAGTAATAGAATGTGCACATATACACATTATTGCAGATGGGACCTCGTTGCTAATTTTTAAAGAATTTTGTTCCCATCTCTTTTAATAGAAACTTTCCAAGAAAGCAGTGGTGTGTGTCAAAAGTACTTTTTATAGCATATTTGCAATGAGATTTGAGGATCAAATAGAGAGGAGAATGGTGATTCATGATTCCTAGCCTTGATTACATTTGTGTTCAGTGAGAGGTTATTCTAAACAATGCAGGTTGAAAGTGGGAAAATTTAGAATCACCAGCTTACACTGATTTTTTATTTTATTTTTATTTTTATTTTATTTTTTTTTTGAGTCAGAGTCTCACTCTGTTGCCCAGACTGGAGTGCAGTGGCCGCTCCCGGTCACCGCAGCCTCGACCTGCTGGGCTCCGGCAATCCCTCCGCCTCAGCCTTCCAAGTAGCCAGAATTATAGGCATGCGCTACCATGCCCGGCTGATTTTTTGATTTACTGTAGAGATGAGGTCTCGCTGCCCAGGCGGGTCTCGAAAGCGCGGGTTCAGGCAATCCACTCACCTCAACCTCCCAAAGGCGCGGGATTACAGGTTGAGCCACCGAGCCCAGCTTTATTTTTATTTTTAAATTTTATTTTAAAGGTGTAAGGTATACTTTCTCCCCCCACTGGCATTTTCCACTACTGCTAATCTCTTTCTTATAGTATTATGATAAATATTCAGGGTCCACTGAGAACATGTGGTTTCTGTGATAGATTACTAAGTATGATAGACTCCAAATCCATCCAAGTTGCTGTAAAGTCCATAATTTTGTTCTTCTTTATGACTGCATAGTATTCCATTGTGCATATGTACCACTTTTTACTTTTTTTATTCTGTCCAGTTTTGATGGGCAGCACAGTGGGTTCCATGTTTTTACTATGGTGACTAGTGCTGCAATAAACATGTGTGTGCAGGTATCTTTTTTATAGAATGATTTTATTTCCTCCGGGTATATTCCCAGAAGGGGAATTGCTGGGTATACCACCTCACTTCAGTAAGAATGGCTATCATTAATAAAACAAAAAACAACAGATGCTGACGAGGATGCAAAGAAAAGGGAAAGCTTTTACACTGTTAGTGGGAATGCAACTATTCCAGCCTCTATGGAAAACAGTTGACGATTCCTAAAAACAATGCTAGATTAAGCCGGGCTCGGTGGCTCAGCCTGTAATCCCGCGCCTTTGGGAGGCTGAGGTGAGTGGATTGCCTGAGCCTGCAGGTTTGAGACCGCCTGGGCAGCGAGACCTCATCTCTACAATAAATCAAAAAATCATCCGGGTGTGGTAGCACACGCCTGTAGTTCCCGCTTCTTGGAAGACTGAGGCGGAAGGATCGCTGGAGCCCTGCAGGTCGAGGCTGCGGTGGCCGGGATCGGCCACTGCACTCCAGTCTGGGTGACAGAGTGAGACTCCAACTCAAAAAAAAAAAAAAAAAAAAAAACGAAATGCTAGATTAAAAAGATGAACTAGACTTTTAGATGGGTAAAAGTGTTGATATTGCATATTAGTTAGACTTTTGAGACCTAAGGAATTTGAAATTAGACTACTACTCTTCTTCATTTTTGGTTACTCAATCATTCAAAATAGTGATAAACTTTAGGAATAATTAAGAATTATAGCTTCTTAAATGCTACCCACTTTCACACTGTTTACCTTGTTTCTCTGCTGGTCTGTGTGAATTAGTCTCTTCATGTAGGGAACTCCAAGCTGGTAAGTCATTGTAAAACAAATCAGAGTGTCTGTTTTTCATGGTCCTCTACCGATTTCCCTTTTGTAGCACTAAACCTTTAATAAAGTCTTAATTTTTCAGAACTGGTCTCTGTAGGACCAGTCATAATTAAACTAAAAGTCCTTGCTTGGTCCAGAGTTACAAAGAGGAGAAATAGAGAGGTTTGTGTCAACAGTAGTCATCCAGAGATCCTCCATGGGAATGCGTGTTGGGGCCATGAGGGCAGGTGGACCTGGTGTTCAGCATGATTCTCTTTCTTGGAATTCCTGGGAAATGCAAGTTCTTATTTTATACAGAGGTCAGAGATATCCTTCGCCAGGGACTGACTCCACACCCATGACCATTCTGGCTCTTAGTCACATCCTGAATACTACTGAGAGTTTCCAACCTCTAAAATCATAATACTGCTCGCTCAGTCCTGACTTCCACCTCCCCTGCTTCTCAGCCTCATTGAAATATCCATGGTAGATTCCTTGTCACCTCCTTTTTCTTCCACTTTATTTACTCATCTTAGGGGCTTTCCTTTTCTGTACAAAGTGTTCCTTGTAAATCTATATTTCAGCTATGATGTCAGTCATTTCAATGTCCTGTACCAATCCGCTACAGCTGCTCTGCAAATTATTAACCCTGAATCAGTCTAGCCTTTCAGTTTTCAAATGTTGTGAAGAAGATAGCACTGTTTGTATAGTTTGTTACTGATATACAATTGGAGTCTATAGATTTAGCTAGGCACACAAACTCTTAGGGGAATCATTTCCTTGTGCTGGAGAACATGCATTCTCATTCTTCAGAGTGATTATTCCAAATCTTACTGAATCACTTTAAGGCTTTATGTTACTAGCAGCTTCTCTCACACTCAATAAAAGATAAGCCTGAATTGCTTTAAGGACTCACTCTCAAACCTTTGGATGCATCAGTATGTCTGGTCCTTCTGACCTCCTTTCAAGTGGAGTTAATAGTGGTAACTCATGGTGTCTTTTGTGTTCCCTTCCTTGGCTATTAATATGGTTGAGCACCTTTTTATTTATTTACTGATCATATGGATTGTTCTCTTGTGTGATGACTGTTGGCAAATATACATATATATATATTTTCAATTTTTCTATTGGATTGCTTTTTAAAAAAAATAAATTGATTAGCAGTGGATCTGACATTTATATTTGCTGCAAGCATTTATTCCTATGCATGGCTTGCATTTTCACTCTCTTAATTTTTTCTGTTTCTTATATTTTTGTACTCTTCCTTTTCCTACTGGCTCCTTCCATTGATTCCTTCTACATGTTAATCTATATTTTATTCACATCTGTCTTTACCTGCCCTCTGTACTTCCCCAATTTTGCTCAAATAAATTCAATCTTCTTTTACCCTCTCATTCTTCTGGTAAAGAAAGACCTTAATAAAGGCTTACTCACTGGCAAATGCCATTCGTTCTTTTAGTTTTCTTTTTTTTCCTTTAGTCTTATTTGAACTTTCTGGAGTTTTGTTTTTGTTTTTGAGTTGGAATCTCACTCTGTCACCCAGACTGGAATACAGTGGCCGCTCCCAGCCACTGCAGCCTTAAACTGCTGGGCTCCGTTGATCCTTCGGCCTCAGCCTTCCAAGTAGCCGGAATTATAGGCATGCGCTACCACACCTGGCTGATTTTTTGATTTATTGTAGAGATGAGGTCTCGCTGCCCAGGTGGGTCTCGAACCCGCGGGCTCAGGCAATTCACTCACCTCAGCCTCCCAAAGGCGCGGGATTACAGGCTGAGCCACCAAGCCCGGCTTCTGGAGTATTTTATACTACTGGCGTCTCAGTTCTACTTGATGCTTTTTTGTGTCCACAGACTTCCCTCTCCTGACTTTTGTCTCATGTTTATTCAACATGTATTGAATAGCTGTTGTGCTTCAGGCACATGGAACTTTACATCATGGAATCTCTGGTAAAGTGCTGAAAACTGACTCTGGAGAAATGGAATGTGGGTCAGGGCACAAAGAAGAAATAGGAGGACTTTGTGAGAATGACTGGTGTGGAGGGTTCTAGGAGATGAGAAGGGCTGCCCAGAGGCAGTGATGTTACGCTGAGTCCTGAAGGATGAGAAGGAGTTGGCTAGGTAAAGAGGAAAGAGGAAAGAAACTCATAGAGGGAGGAAAGCATGGTCACAATCAATCTAGCACACTTTATAAGAATACAGAGTTATAAACTGTAAATCTGTTTCTTTTCTCATCATGAGAGTTCATCAGTGACAGACTTGGCTTATTCCTTGTTGTTTTGCACATCTCTTGTGCTTTGACTCACAAACCATATACATGTAATAAATCAATGAAATACCAAATTGATACATATCTGATACATATTTTGAGTCACACCAGATCTGTTTAATATTTGTCTCTGATCCTGACCTATATTAAATTCTGGATCACCATGGTGTCTGCAAAGTAATTTTGAAAGAATACTGACTTTGATGGCTGCAAATATTCATCAATACTACTTCTAATTCTACACAGCATGTGGTTTTAATCCCATGTAAAAGTGATTTAGTGAGTTAATCCCCCTAAGCTTTAGATCCTGACCATTTGGTCTAGGTCAGGAATAGCACCCCCCCCAAATAACCCTGTGCCACTGGACCCTGAAGACACAGACACAAAACATGTTTTCCCTAACCTATTTCTTCTTTATTGATCTCAAGCATCTTAGAAGCAAAATCCTTTATACATCGCATACCTTCTATATGCAGACACTGTACAAAGTGTTTTGTTAATGTTATCTAATCTGAAACAGTGAGTAATTCTACAAGGTGGGTAATTTACAAGTTAGTATGGGACACAGAGAAATTAAATAAATTGTCTGAGGTCATAAGGGTAGTGGGTGATAGGGCTGAAATTGGAGCTGATGTAGTCCTGACTCCATAGCATACTTGTCATTACCCATCCCTTTCCAAATCCTGTACAGCTCTTGCCTTTGTGGTGAACTTAAGCTGGCTCTCTAAGCTTTCATTTGCTCTTCAGGAGACTAAAGTGTTCAAGAGGAGCTAAACTGAATTTAACTTTCATTCATGTGTTCATTTGTTCCACAAAATATTCATTTGTGTGACACGTGACTGTGCATGGCACTGTCATGCCATATGTTAAGGTTATACAGAGATAAAGATCACAGAGTCCTCATCTTCAGTGAACTCACAGATGACAGGGAAGAGAAGCAAAGGGGTTGCAATTAAGGTAGATGGAGACTACCAAAGAGACCTACACAGGATGGATTGCACAGGCAGTGGGCAGGAATTCTTTTTCGATCAGTAGGCATTTGATACGTTCCTTGTGGCCACTGTTACCAGTCCAGGGACCTCTAATTTTCAGCTGAGTAGCCCCAATGTGCTGGAGTCTACAGATAGACTTGTCAGACAAAAAGGCAAGTGGCTTAAGTGATGTGGTGACATAGCTCAGCCTGCAGGGGTAACAACTCTTGGAGCCTCACAGTGCAAATCTGTGACCCTAGCTTCCCCCACAGGCGAGATGAACTGAGAGCTGGCATTTGGCTGGAAAGGGCTTTTCTGGCAGGCTGTGGAATGCACCAGGCTGCTGAGACTCTGTCCCTATCTTCTTCCTAAGGGTTGGGCATATGTCCACCAACCAGAGCCAAGCTGGGAGTGTCATGAATGCTGTGCTCATGAAGGGAACAAGCCCATGTTGTCTGACAGCTGCCTGTGTAGCTTTTCCAGGAGGTCTAGGGCCTCATGCAATTTATAGCCTCTCAGTAAGTCAATGTGGGGGGCGGTGTGGGTTAAGAATAAAATCAGGAATTTTTCATATTAAACCTTACCTGAGCTACACTTGAAATAGAACTGAAGCTGTCCAACTTGGGCAGGAAAATTAGAACATAGCTTGTTTTTTTTTTTTTTTTTCTGTACTCAGACTCATTCTCACTCTGTCCTCTCTTTATTGTCTCCGTCTCTGTCTCTCAGTCTCTGTCTTTTCTCTCTTACACACAAGCTCTGTGGTTGCTATTGGTATTAATCTGTCAAAAGAAAAAGCCCTCAAAAATTAGTTTTTTTTAACTTGAATGTCCTTTAAGGAAGCATATAAAAAAGCAACAAAGGTAAATGTCGGTGTTACCTTGCACTTAACCAAAGTTGAAATCAAACCAGGGATGTTCATAGGGCCTTACGCTTCCATTTTCATCTCAGAAAGCCCTACTCCATGTTACCTTGTACTTTTTGGAAATCTTTGGCTTTCAGCAGTGGCCATCACAGGCTTTCCTAAAAATAGCCTAAATGCCATTCCTTAATTAATCTGAATGTTCTCACTTCCCTAATTACCTTATAAGGCTTCCAAGATGAATAAAACACGTTCATCCAGAACTGCCTCCTTCATGTTCAGATTTCTCAAATGAAGCTATTTACTGAGGCATGACTTGGCTGTGTTTTCTATTCCAGGTTCGCCAAATGGGTAAACCAGGGCATTCATGTGGGTTACCTATTCATTAGGAAGAAAGCACTTTTCTATACTTGCTCATTAATCTCTTCTACTTCCCTAAACCACATGAATAAAAGACATCCTTTCTTCTCACCTCAGTTGGGTTCCAAACTTCTTTTGCAGTCCTTTTCATCAAAGTGAAGTATGCAGGTCAGTATTTTAGAGGAGAGGAGACATCATTTCTAGGTGCTATGCAGAAAGATAATTAAAGTTTATTAGGCAGAAACTATTTTCCCTTTAGTTTCTCTTTAAACGCTGTATAATAACAAGGAAAGTATAAACATTAATCATTTTAACTAACCTTATACTTTGTTATAATTACAAGATAACCCAAGTCAGTGACCATCAGGGATATCAACATATCCCTGAGAGATATGATAGTGATTTTGGGCTTTTGTTGCAGTGCCTAGCACCTAGAAAATACTTAGTGAATATTCACTGCATAAAGATAAAAATCTTATCCTCTACATTGTTTCAGAGGTGAAAAAGCTAGCAGCTGATCTCCAGAGGAAAATGTTACAGTTTATTTTCATTTTGGTATACAAATGTGTAAGGAAAAAACATAATAATGATAGGGTTTAATCTGATCAAAACAAAATATTATTTAGGGTATCTTTGTCAGAAGACTCAAGTTTTGTGTTTGCTCTTCCTCCCTGGGGTTTCTTTTACAGCTGGAAGTATTATATAGAGGTTTGGGCTGTTAACTCCTTTCACACTGTCATTTAAATACACAGTAGCCTCTCATCACATTCACATTGCAAATCACTTGAGTTGCATACCTGAGCTTCAATGGGGGCAGTGGTGAGTATACAACAAGTAAGTTTGGTTTCCTGGTCATGCTTCTGGACTCCCTGGGACTATGAAAAGCAAGGTATAGAATTCAAATGAGCATGAGCGGGAACAACTGGGAAAATGTGTTCTACAGTGGTTGATTTATTGTTTCTTTTTAAAACAGTTGTGCTCTTTGGTCACTAATTCAGTGACAATTAAAATGAAATGTGTGAGGTTGTTGAATGATCCCTAGATAAGCCTAATAACCCTGGAAGTACTCCACAGTGTGAGCAAAGCTCCCTATTCTAATTTCCTGAGGTTATCACAGGACTCTTGAAAAGCAGCCAATGACTGAGGATCCAATTTCTAGCCCACTCATTTCCTATCTCATGTATTTTTAATAAGATTTTTCCCAAAAAAGGTGTTTGCTAACATTGAATCATACTTCAAAGTACCCAAGTGAGGTTTATCTGAACCAGATAATGCTAATTGCAGAATAGATTGCTTTAAAATGAGGACCCTTTTGGAAATTGTAGGTTAATATGGTGAAGGGATTTGCATACATAATTTAGAAGCTATGAGAAAATAGAGTTGCCTTATCAAAGAATAGCATTGACAGACACTTCATTTTATTGCTTTATCTCTCAAATTGAATATATCTTAGGTCAGAATCAACTTATTTTTTTGAATATTTTAACTTGAAAGAAAAGGTGACTTCAAATTCCAAGTCAAGTGTTGGAATTTTATAATTTTTCAAAATACATATTGAAAATGTTGCCTAATTCATGAAGGAAATACAGTGCCTAAAACTCATAACCTAGTCTTATTTTTAGGATTGTAAGTGCACGGAATAAAAAATAACCTTTTAGATGGTAAAATGTATTTTAATTTCCAGGGGATTATTTAATAATCTTCTAATTTCAGGGTTTTTTAAAAGGTGATTATAGAAATGTCTTTTGAAGAAGTTGCCAAGAGCAGGGGAGTAGGAAATGAAACAAGACTTCATCTTGTCCCTAATTAGCCATAAGATCCTGGGCAAATCACTGTTTTTAGTAGTATATTTAAATTGAAATAGGACAAACATAGCCATCAGCAGACATACATAGTGTGAAAATGCATTACTTAGGATATTTGCATCCATCTATAGCCCATCAAGATTGGACCCTACCCTTAAGCAGGTTGTCCAGCAGAGGAGAACCAGTATAAGAAGTTTTCAGCGCATTATCAGCCCCAATCTGGCCACCAAGAAAAGTGATGTAACTTGGTGGAAATGTATTCTGTGGTGCTCCAATTTACTTTTCCTCTTATGCAGTGCCCCACAAAGCTGTTTTCTAATGCATTATTCAGTCTCCTAAGCTGCGTTACCTTGTACAAGGTAGACATTTACACATTTTTTGTGTTATTATTTTAAATTGATGCATAATTATTGCACATATTGTGGGTATACAGTGTGATATTTCTGTATAAGTAAGTATACAATGTGCAATGATCAAATCAGGGCGACTACCACATGTCCATCAACTCAAATATGTATTTTTTTTTGTACATGCATTTGTTGAAATATAAATATTCAAATATAATGAAGGAAAGAGACTTAAGAACCAGCAGGTATAAAGTACTAGTCTCAATCTGTTGCTAACTGACCTTGAGTCCTGGGGTAATTATTTAAACACCCTGTAGCTAGTATTCTCTCATTTAATTGTTTTCTGGTACAAGAGTTTAAACAACAAACATTGATTGGTTTAGGAAATTGTCTGCTGGCCAGAGTGACAGCATCCTACTGCAGTTGTGTCATTGGCATGTGGACTTCCAACATGAAGTTCATAGGTCAGCAGAAGCTACTCAGAATAGATAGAGTAGCTTCTTCCATTTTGTGTGGAAGAAATCTTGCTTTGGAAAGTCTCAGTTATTGTAAAAAGAGCGAGAGATATAGAACAAAAACACGATCAAATTTCATTTGTAAGCCTCATTATCTATGTGACTTTGGTCTGTCAGTTTCCTTACATGTAAAGTGAGAACAATCATGGGTTTGCTAACGTCCAAAAAGATAGTCTGTAAAGAAAATAGCACATTGTCTGGCACAGAATAGCTTCTTGTTAAGCAGTGGTTATAGTTATAATAATACATCTCTGATCCTTCATTATATAAACCTTGAAGTATTTTCTTGTCTTTTAATCCTCAGTTACACTTTCATTTTTATTGGTGTTTTAGTTATTGATAACCATTTTGAAAACAGATATTTCTATTAAATATAACTGTAAAGCTTTAATGATTACAAATCATTCAACAGAAATTGCATTTAAAAGAAGAAAATAGAATTTGAGTTAGGGAATTCCATAATATATACAGATATAATTTTGACAAGAGGCTATTGCAAAAATTGCAACAACCTTAAAGGCTCATCTTGATGCAGAATATGGTTACTAGTTAGGTTGGACATGTCCCGGTAAACTTCACTAAATACCCACTAACTTTGTTCCTTCTCATTGGCAAATGCACTCCTAGAGAGGCATTTTTAAAAGGCAAGTTGCAACTTCCTTCCTATAAACTATGTAAATTATCCTTCTTTCCCTGTTTGTACTTTAAAATACAGGACCCTGTAAATTTCCCTGGAGGTCTAAATACCATTCTCTCTCCAGTCCTTCCTTCTGGGCCACAGACACTAATGAAAACAACCATTTGCCCAGGATCCTATAGCTAGTTAGGGACATGATGAAGTCTTGTTTCATTTCCTACTTCCCTGCTCTTGGCAACTTTGTGACTGGTTTTCTTTTTTATATTTCCTCTACATTTAATAGCACTTTGCAGAATATAAACAGTCTGAGGTCAAGCACTAGCATGTGATGATGGATGAAAAAGAATGGAAGATTGGTCTCTGCTCATCTTCTCCTTCTGTGTCCTGAGTATTTGTGGTCCTTGGATATGTTCTTAGATTTGAGGACCTTGACCCATTCTCACTAGTTGCATTAGCAAATGAGGAATTTGGCCTGTGGGCTCTGAGCCTTCTGCTTCTGCTATCCAATGTTCCAAACCATTCCCCTCTGTTCTAGTTGGACAACGCTCAAGAACATGGTGGATGAATGGTGATGCCTCCTGACATAGCACATAATATTCCACTTTGTTGAACTGCTAATATCTCTTTAGGAATTTTGGTCTGTAATCAAATATGCCTGCACATCCTTTTCATGTATTTGTTGTAAATCATTTCAGTGTAAAAAGATTTAATTTATACTTGCCATTAATTTAGTTTGAACTGTGCATTTTTAGCATTTAATTTCTTTTAAGTATAAACTATCATTTTTATACTTTTTGTATTAAATTTCACTATTTGGGGAGATAACTGAATTCTATAATTTCTTTCCAAGGAGTTCTTGAAAGGAGAACTCTTTTGCCTTTTACTGTACATGGAGTGTGGGAAATAATTAGGGACCTCTCAAGAATTTAGAACATAAAACAATAAAATAGCTCAGAAAGTTAAACTATTAAAGCTGAATGCAATAAGTAAGCACAGAACTGTGAAAATCTTAAGGAGATAGTTTTTTCTAACCCAAGAAGTAACTGACAATTGTATGCATAAGATAAAGAAAGCGTTTGCCAGCCTTAGGAGGCTCCATGTGGGTGTGTGTTTATGTGTGAGAGAGGTAGCAAGCAGAGGAGTATCAGCTAGCAATAGAACTTAAAAAAGGAAGAGTCAGAGGGTCAAATTTTGACACTTATCATCCAACAGCTAATGGTTTTAGTGGAATCACTGGTTTGGCCAAAGAGCCTGGTGAAGAATTCCATGTTCAGGATAAATGACCATCAAGCAGGTGGATACTTCAAGCCATCTTAGCCTAATGCCATTACCCTTTGAAATCATATAGCAGGCTTGCATGGTTCTGATCTCAGTGCTTACCAAGCAATATTAACCTTAATACTTGACACCTACTGTAGGTATATTCACAGAGAAGAAGTTTGCTGCTCATGACCTCATAAGTTCTGAAACAATTTTGTTTTTCAGTATACATTAAAAGAGTCAAGTAGCAACCTAATTCTGCCACTTGGATTTTAGTGAGCTTGAGTAATTTGAATACCCTCCTGAGAAGTGATTTAACAGTGGTATATACTCAAGTTTCTGAGCCTGTGGAGCTAAGGGGACTGCCCTGGTCTATCTGTTGCACCCCATGAGACCTTGGCTAGCTAAGCAGCTGGATTCTCCTGGTGACACACTAACTACCCTGAATGTGATTTCATTTTAAATGTTATCTTACCTTATTGGTTTTCTCTAAAAATACAGCTTTATTCTTAGCTTTATTCTTCTGAAAGTCCATAGAGAAAAACAAGCAAAAATAAAAAACCTGTAGAAAACTTGTTCTCCCTCTCTGTCTTTCCCTCCCTCCCTTCTGTCTCTTTTTTCCTTCTATGTATTTGTTTTTCTCCTTTCCTTCCTTCTACTTGCATTTTTTGATCACCGTGTGTGCCAGACACTTGACTGAGTACTAGGGATATAAAAACCTTATAATCTTGTAGGAAGAAAAAGAGACACAAACAGATTTTCAGCAAAATTTCAATATACTTTTTATTTGTGGCATGAATTTGGTTTAATTTCACAGTATGTATTGTGTTTCTCTTGTGTGCAAGCACTATTTTGGGTTTTGTGGAAGATTAAATGGCATAAAGCTTGGCCTCAGACTGTTTATATTCTGCAAAGTGATATTAAATATATAGGAAATATAAAAAAGAAAACTGGTCACAATATAAGAAATTTTATACGAATTGAGCAAAGTGCTTTTGAGACAGGAAGAGATAGCACTTCTAGCTGAAGTATTCCTGGATAAAGTGAGTGGTATTAGGTTGTGCAGTAGGACCGTATTGACTGAAGTTAGATTGAGGGAGGGTTAAATCAGGGAATTGGGACAAAGATAGGCTTGTGGGAAAGATAGAGTATGACAAATAGAGTTGATAAAAAGTGACTGAGGTTCTGCATGTTCTCACTCATAAGTGGGCCCTGAACACTAGTGTCATAAGCATAGGAGAGCAGCAGTCACTGGGCACTGTCCGGGAGGAACAGAGGAAGGGAAACAAGTAACAACAGAAAGAGTGCCTGGTCCGGAACCAGGGGAAGTGAGGGCCTGTTGGAGGCCCAAACTTCACCTGCATGCAGCCTACTTGGGTAGTTAACCCTTACTTGTATCCCATATCTCTATAATAACATAAAATAAAATAAAAAGTAAATTTTTAAAAAAGTGATTGAGGTGCTCAGACTCTGAGATACTGTTCCCTCAAGTGTAAGATGCTGCAGGTGAAAGAGGTCAGGAGAACATAGCAGAAAGAGCTGTGAGTCTAGGATGAAAAGACAGGGTAGGCTTGACTGGACAGGATAGCTAGTACCAAAAGCTGTTTCCTCAGATAACTGTCTGAAACATATAATATATATATATTTCCCCCTGAGTAGACCAGTCAACTGAACATCAAAAGCTTGGTCCTCAGCTACCCACCTCTCTTCACTTGCTATGTCTGAGGATACAAAGATAACTTCAGAACTTGGAGTTTTTGAGGGGTTGTATGTATGTCATTAGGGCTAGTGCATAAAGTAAATATAGTTGTTAAGATGGCTGAGGTGTGGACCTAGCGAGAGCCTTCATCCAACTTAAGGTATTGAAACTTAATTCATAAGGCAGTGTGAAGACTTTGAAGGTTTATCAGGGAAGGTCACCATCAAAAGCTATATTTTAGGAAGACTATTTACTAAAAATAAGTCTGGATATAGAAGAATATTTATCGGTATCTTTCTACATCTTAGAAAGCGGTATGAAGATGACCAACTAGAGAAGTTGTATCCTGCATAGAAGATGACCTTCATTGGTCACGCTGGAGGTAAAATTAACAAAACTTCCCAATGAATTGACTGCAGGTAAAAATGAGATGCAAGAGTCATGAAATTCAAAGAGCTTGAGGCTAGTTAATAACCTGGCTACTGTAAAAAGGAAGTTATACTTCCCAGAAGTAGAGAAATAAACAAGTGCATGAAAAGATGTTAAATTTAGAAATATAAATTTTAGATATGCTGAGCAACCTTGAATTTCACAGCCATGCTTAAGCCATATACCAAAAGTAGCTTTGTTTTGTAAAACTGATGTTTATTTTTGTTTGTAGTTTGAATTTTAAAAAATTATAGTTTCTCTATATCTGTTATTTGTCTAAATTGAAACAAATTTGTATAATCAATATTCAAGAAATTGCAAGAGTAACATTAAGAAAAGATTTAAATTGCCAAAATAAAATTTCATTTGAATTTCTAAATCACATATGACTGTGAGAAACATCCTAAGTTTACTGAGAAGAAAATCTACCTGACTGAATATTTCCTATTTTGATATTCCACATACAAGTTACATTTAGAAAGGTTTGAAAAGCATGGAGCTATAGATCTAGCTAAATTCTAATTTATGGCAGAAGATAAAATCATCACTCACCTTGGTCAGGGCATGCATCATGAAGCTGGTAGTTAATAGGGTCTACGTTACATTTCAAGGAAAAAATATTAGACTTGGTTGCACCATGAATGCAAGTCCTGGACCTGAAATCTTCTAAATACTTGTGTCTGTTACCTCCAGAGAATCCAACTATGGCAGACCCCTCTAGTGTGTATTTGTATGATTTTTCAGTTGAATGTTGATAAGTATGATTATTCAGACTTTTTTATGTTGTCTGAAATAGAAATGTGGTTTGCATCATAGTTTAGCAGGAAGACAAGAAGGACTCCTACGTATCTGAAGCTGCCACAGTAGCCTATAATGAAACTTTTGACATAACAATATATCTCCAAAAGTTTCAGGCAATGTGTAAGCTACATACCCTAAAATAGATAAGATGTAATATCCTTGAAGTTTGTCTATTTCTTAAAATTCTGCTTAGAACTATATATCTTGCATTCTATTTCTACTGTAAATTAATTTCATAAAATCTGAAACCTGAAGAAAAAGTATGTGTGTTATTTCATAAAATAGAATGGTTAATAATACAGTGTCATCCTGGTGACCAAGCAGTATAACCTGTTTGTTGCTTTCATAAAATAAAATGGGCTATAATTTATTTTCAATTGTCTTCTTTATACTGTCTCATAAAATGCTTTAGTGTGAGAGACAATAACAGGCTAAAATGAGAAAAGAACTTTAAGTGAAACTTAAATTGATGAAATTGGACTTGAAGACTTAAATAAGAGGATAAATGGAGTTGGAGTCAGTACTATAGAAGTGAAAGTTCAATTTGGGCTATGTTTTTTGAAAGTACTGAAACTCAGAGAAGGATCTTGCAAATGTGAGTTTAGTTAGGAAGAGAACTAAAGACAGGAAAAACACCTGTGTCTCACAAAACTAATTGAAAATATTAATTCTAAAATTTTCAAAAGGAGTCATTTTACACAAAGTTTAGCTTATTTAGATGAGACTGGGCACATTCATGGTGGTATGGCTATAGATAAGCATGATCAGAAAGTATTTAGAAAGTATTTCAATAATGTAAATGTTCTGACCTTTGAATGTGCATTAGGATATGTGGGATTTCCCCCCGCAATTTCTTTTGTATTATTCATTAGTTTGTAAGTTGATTAGTCTAGAAGATTCTGTAGACCAAAGAAAGTAAATATGGGTGCTGCCATTGCTTAAAGTACCAAATAAGTAGAGGAGCTGTTTCCATTTGCCCAATCTTAGGGGTTGTATAATCAGATCTTTCCAGACCCAGAGTGTGCATTCATCTGAACTGGAACTTACTGGTTGATAAGACCTAACATCAACCAGGGAAGTGGCCCCTTTGCTATAAACCTTGCCAAAAGACTGGGAATGCATATGGGTGGATGGTGATCATTCTAAGACGACTCTAAAAATTGAAATGTTTGCTCCCAGGACTGGAAAACCTCAGGGTTCAATCTGCAGTCATAATTAAGGTCGCCTAACAAGTAGACTGAGTCAGAATCAAAAAATGCTGTACAATTTCTGAGCAACAGAGAGGGCCTCTTCCCTCAGATTCTTCTCACTACTGGGTTATAACTGAAATCTCATTCCTTGAAGAATCATTGTTTAAATAATGGCTTTGAAGACTGATTTTAAAAACCAAATAAAACCCAAAAGATGAAACAAATCAAACAAAAAAATGGAAACATGGAAAATGCAATGTTTAGATTGTTTTCTACCATTTTACATTTTAACTTTAAAGTAGCTAAGTATATATACATTTTGATAAGGAGATGGGAGACAGCAAAGAGAGATACTGGGCAACCTGTAGAGGCAAAGCAGGAAAAGGGCCAAGAAAGCAAATATGTTATGTGTCACTGCTTCAGTTAATCCTCCTTTCAAAAGGCAGGCATGATCAGCTTCATTTCTAAGATGAGGAAAATGCGTCCTAAAGATTTAAGTAGTTTAACTAAGTTCATTCAGATAAAAGGTAGTAGATCTGTATACTTCCAACTCATGTCTGTCTGATTCCAAACTCCATGATCATTTCAGTGCCTGAGTCTGCGATCAGCTGAGATGTCAAGAAGGAAGATAGGAGACTGGGACTCGATGATAACTTGTGGGTTAATGAAGTGTTGTTCAAACTGACTCAAGTCTGTGAGATTTCTGGTGCCAATGAGCTATTATAAATATATGTATTTTTAGATTGGATGTGCATGCCTCCCAGGGCACATGAAGACTTCCTAAAGTGCTCTTTTGCATGAAGACTTTAAGAAGGATCAGTTTCAGATCCTCAACTTCCATATCATCTTCCATAAAATTGATCTGCCTGAAATAGCTCTGTGGTTGAAATAGGCTCTCTTTCCCACATCCCCATTCCATTCTCCTATTCTGCAAAATAAAGGTCTATCTCTCACCCATCCCTTGCTTCACTGTGGTGTACTGTTTCAGAGTAAAAACTACTGCAGGCACCAAAGAAAGGGCATTTCAAAATACTGAAGTTAGTATTGAGAGTGAATGACTTATAGTGACAAAATAAAAATCTTAATCTTAAATTGTTTCAAAGAAATATGATTGGTTTAGCAAAAGTTTTCAGAAAAATAGGAGAATGAATTTTTATGGTGGAAGTGAAATGTCAACATGAGTTCTAGGAGAGAAAGACAAAATGTAAGATTTCTGACTTTTAATGAAGAATTTGTTCACGTTTTCTTGAAATAGATGATGGTGGATTCACTATAATATTTAGATTCAATAGATCATTTTTTAAAGTTATGGAGCAGTTTTTTAAAAAGTATAATTAATTATAGGGCGGTGGAAATTACAGCTTTTGCAACGAGTTAATTAGATGTCAGTCACATAAAAACTTGTGAGTGTGATGGTAAGAATGATTTCAGGAAAAAAAAAAACTTGTGAGAATTTGGAGGAAGAAAACACATTAGGGGTATATATGTGAAACACATTTGGAGTATATATGCAAAAACTGTTAAATCTAATGTTGGATTGAATGCACAACTTCACTGGTATCTTCTTTATCGCTGAGCTAGACAGGATCAACTTTTGGAAAAGAGGAAGAAGGCAAATATACAACCCACTTTCCCAGCATTACATTTGCATATGCACTTTAAGAGGTACACTGGGATGTGTGATATGATCTGGGTTGGCAATCGTAAAGCTTGTGATCCCCAAGAAACTCCTGGAAGAAAACTGAGTGTTTGAAGCTGAACATTTAAATTCTTTGCTTAATGAATTGTCATATATTTTTAACTTCCAATGTTCAGGAAGGGAGAATAATTGACAGTTGGCATGAGGAGGAATGTAAGAAAATAAGCCTCAGGTGAATAGCGAGACAACATGGAAACCGTTGAATTTAAATTAGCAATTCCTTTTGCCTATCCCATTACCATCTATTGTTTCCAGGGAAAAATCCAAGAACCACTTACTTTTTCTCTGTCTCTGTTACCAGCTAATTATGAATGTATGACTTTCATGCATAAAATAGCTACAAAACACTAATTTGTGTAAACTCACTCAAGTATTCCCTGTTACTGATCAAATAGATAATCTAGACTTCCCTTTAGGAAATCAATTCTACAGATTGAATGAAGTGAGCTTATTGTTCTAAGTCATTTAAGTAATGAAAGTTGTTTCTCTGAAATACCAATATATTCTCTCTCTCTCTCTCTCTTTAAATGAAGAATCCTATTTAGACTTCTGTTTTTTTCTTCTTCCCCTTTTTCTCCTGAAAGCTGAAAAAAGAACAATAGTGCAATTACTCAAGTATTGATACACAACTGACACATAAACTTCCCTGGATGTAAGTCAGAATATTTTCTTAAAAGAACAAGTGCTTAGGGCATAAATGTCAGCAATTCTGAGAAAGCCATTATTAATTATAATGAGCTCAAGGGGAAATAGTAGATATTTCTGGTGGGAATAATAGACTCAAAGGGGAGAATGCATAAAAAAGATTGGTTCTATTTTGGAAAAATTTTAAATTTTAAACTCAGGGCTCCAAAAGGCGCAAAAGTGTGCTTTCAAAAAGTGTGTCACAAGAATTCTAGCACCTTTCATCGAAGAATATATGCATTAGCACAACTGTTCACCATGCATGAAGTTCACATTCAGACCAGATATATTTATGATCTTGAATGTTCCATACTCTTCCACATTTATTTATTCATTCACAAAATATCTATTGGAGACCTGCTATGTACAAAACACTGCAGACATTGCTGTAAATAAGATAAACTTCAGTAGTGCACAGAGCAAGAATACAATAATGCTTTCACTTAAAGAGAAGCAAAAAAAAAAAAGTATGCATGCATTTCTATCATTATTGCTTTTGTTAATCATCTTTTTATGTTGGATTGATTATAAGCATCCTACAGCGGGTGAATCCATCTTCTAAGTAACTATTTCTCAAGTTCCTACCCAGGCAGTCAGAATAAGGTTGTATATTAAAGAAAGATTTTAAATATTCTGTATTTAGTAAAATATTGAATTAAATGTTTAACATATAGCTGAATGGAAATTATTAGGCAAATTTTAGCTCTTTTAAGAAACATTATTTTTATAATATAAATATAAATAAATAAGCACTCCCAGAAAATGCTTCTGCTATATTAAACTGTCATTCTGCCGATATCATCCAGAGTCATATTCTGGCTATGGTGACAGTCTGTGTCACCTGGGTGTGTCATTGTCTAAAACTCCAATCAGATACAACTTTGTCCACCTGAATTAAGTGAAAATTCTTCTTCTTGCTGCAATGAGAGCCAAGTTTTGTGAAGAAACCAAACTTATTTCCTTGATTTTAGACTACCGTATCCCTGGCAGAACAAGTTTAACTCTGTTGACAGGAAGTCAATCGTTTCTTGTGAAAAGGACTCTGTATTCAAATGTTGTTATCTGGCTCCAATTTCAGTACTATCCTGTATCACATACTTCCTCCTGGTTGACAGAAGTACTGCCTGGGCACTAGCCCCCTCATTTATGTCAAGTTAGTATTTGGAACTTGCTTTAATAGGCAGTCTTTAGTTCGAGAGTATTCTGTCCATTTGTGATGCCCCTATGATGGTTATGTCTTGCAAAATAATGTATTTGCTAACACTGCTTGCTTTGCAGATTTTTAAAACATACACTTTCTACTGTATTTCATACTAGCCATTTCCTATGTGACAAGGATTTATTACTATGAACACTGAACCCAAAATTCTCATGTAAAGAAAAACTCTCGGAATTAGGAGATTAACCCTTGAGAGAGCTGGCTCATGAAAGTTGCAGGTGAGATGGTTGACCCAGCTTATTTGTTTGCACTAGCTGTCCTCAGCTTGTAGGACTTCACTGGGAACAGAATTGTCTGATGTTTGGTGTAAATAGATTGAAAAGGAAGACTTAATAGATTTTTAAGACAGTGCTGTCATACAGGACACACTGCTTGTTTTTTCTGATAAGGATAGCATATACGTTTTATTATGTTATCTAAGTAACAGCCATTGCTAAACTGTATATTACAGTTATTTGACAAAGAAAATAGAAATGAAAATACTGTCTGAAATAGAATTCATAGAAAGCTCTTACATAGTCAGTTTCTAGAGTATAACTGCAAGCACAAATTGTAATGTAAACATATCATGCCAAGTATTATTTCATAGATTTCTGCTACATTCATTCAGATACCTTTCAACCTATGATTCATTTATTTAGTATCTTCACTTCAATTTCCAGGGATTCCTGCAAATGCAAGGGATGGGTAACCTTTAATTCTGTTGAGATCACCCAATAATCCACAATACTTCATAGGAGTTTATTTAGCAAGAGATACATTTTTTAAAAGGTTGAATATCTTGGAAAATTGAAATGAGTTGATAACCCTGCTTCCAATATCTAAAATGTAAATGGATCTGAGAGAAGCAAGTATGACTCACTTGAGCAAAGGCAGAAGTCAGGGATGTGGCCATCTTGATCTAGTGCAGCAATGTAGTGGTTTAAATTTTTCTGTCCTGGAGGCTGATGTCTAGTTTTAAAAGATAAGTTTTCTTACTTGAAATGTAAGTAACTCTTTGTGAAACGAGTAATAACTGAAAACTGATTGATATGTTTCATCAAGCTTCTTTCTTGTTTAAATTTTGGTTTTGGAGGGTGAATAGAAGTATATTAGCATTTATTTTCAATGAATATGGCAGATGTGTGCCTGCACAAAACACATTTTTTCATGCAAACTGATATAATACAAGATGAGCACCTCAAATCTGAAAACCTGAAATATAAAATGCTCCCAAATCTGAAAATTTTGAGTGCTGACATGATGCTCAAAAGAAATGCTTAGTGTAGCATTTTGGATTATGGGATCTGGGATGCTGAACTATAAGTATGCAAACAATCCAAACAATGCAAACAATCCAAAATCGGAATGCAAACAATCCAAAATCGGAAATGCAAACAGTCCAAAATCAGAATGCAAACAATCCAAAATCGGAAATGCAAACAATCCAAAAACGGAAAAAATCCAAAATTTAAAACACTTTCAGTTTTAAGCCTATCAGATAAGGAATATTCAATCTGTAGTGGGAAAGTACTTTAAATGAGCTTCGTACACTTGCTGAATAAATACTATGTGAGGGGACTATTCTAAGTTCGAAAGGCATATTAGTGGAATAAGTAAATTACTTAAGTTATTTAAAAAGAATCATCCTATAGATGGGGGGGAAATATTTGCAAAAAAACAAAATACCCTATCTGTTAAAGTATTAGTATTCAGAATATATAATGAATTCTTAATACTTGATAATGAGCTGAAGCTCTGAACAGATATTTCATCAGAAAAGATATACAGATGGCCAATAAGCATAGGAAAACATGCTTGACACCCTATGTCATCAGGGTAATGCAAATTAAAATAATAAGTGACCATTATATGCTTATTGGAATGACTAAATCCAAAATATTGACAATATTCAGTGCAGGAGAGACTGTAAGACAGTGGGAATTCTCATTCATTGCTGGTGGGAATGCAAAATGATACAGCCACTTTAAAAGATGGTTTGGCAGTTTCTTATAAAACTAAATATGCTCTATCATATGACCCAGCAATGACATCTTGGTATCTTCCTAAATGATGCGAAAACTTCATATCCACACAAATGTTTATGCCAGCTTGTTCATAATTGCCAAAACTTAGAATGACTAAGATGTCCTTTTTCCAAACTAAATAACAGAGGTTGATACTCTCTAAAATAGAATGATATTTATGTATTTGGGAGTAGCACTGCTTTGGAAATATGTGTGCCATAATAAACTGTATATATTCAAAGATGTTGAGGCAAGAGGATGTTTCTAAAGGTAAAATGAAGAGGTTTACATAAGTTATTTTGAATCAATTATCCTTGGCTACAGGAATCAATAACAAGGATGGCGTCAGTCCAAGGTTGGACTGGCAGTTACTGCACAGATATCCTTGTAAAAGTATTTTCTGTGTAAAGTCGTGGTGTCCTTTATGCAAGCTTGTGATTTTTGCAGTTTTAGGGGGATATTTCTTGTCATCAGTCACAGGCGCATGAGAACCCTTTCTTCATGCCCTTTCTAGTTCCATTTATCAGGACCTGACACAAGTGACTCCACTTTGATTCTGACAACTTTCACATCTTCAGTAGGTGAATGGATAAACTGGTATATTCAGACAATGAAATACTATTCAGCAATAAAAAGACATGAATTATCTTGCCATAAAGAGGCATGGAGAAACCTTAAATTTGTATTGCTAAGTTAAAGAAGCTAATCTGAAAAGTCTGCAAACGATAGGATTTCAACTATGTGGCATTCTGGAAAAGGTAAAAGTAAGGATACCATAAAAAGATCAGTGGTTGCCAGGGATTTGGGAAGAAGATGGGAGGGAGGAATAGTTAAGTGGAGAAGGGATTTTAGGGCATTGAAATTATACTGTATGATACTATAATTGTGGATAACATGTCTTCATAGATTTGTGAAAATCCATAGCGAGCATATCAAACATAAACCTAATGTAAACTATGAAACTTAATGAACAATAAAGTATCAACATAAGCTCATCAATTGTAAAAAATATACCATAATAACACTAAATTTTATTAACAGTGGAAATTGAGAAAAGTGGGAGAATATATTGGAACTCTATACTTTCCACTCATGGTTCTGTAAACCTAAAACTGCTAATGGGAAATGTTTATCTTTATTAAATGGCCTCAGGAAGGACTCTTACACTTTTAGAGAGACATTTAAATAATAATTACAATCTAAAAACTACTTGTAAGTAATAAAATTATGTTTACAAAAATATCTTATTACATAATTTCCTTCTATCACTAATTCAAACTGACCTTTCTACCAGTAACTGAAAACCGAGATTGATTTGATTTCAAGGCACCAACAATGTGTTGAATTAATGATGTTCATATCAGAGATGGGACTTTTTAATCAATTATTATGTAATGCATATTTTTTCAGAAAGTATTTATTACAAGAGAGAGCTAAAACTGGAATCGTCAATCTCCTCTAAAATAAGTTCAACCAAAAATAATAATAATAATAAAACAAAACAAAACAAAACAAATTCCCAGGAAAAACAGAAAGGACTGTATTCCAGAAAAGTCAACAGAAAAACAAGGCACATGCAAACCATTTTGACTGCTCGCTAGTGAGAGCAATGGGATCTTTGAAGATTAACAGCTTGATAAGTCACAGTATCCCACCTGTGAGAATGAGAGGTAGCTTTCTATTTTGCTGATAGTTCAAAATAGCAAACCAGTTATTCTCTCTTGATGGCAGGCCTGAAAATCATGGACATTCATGTTATTTATTCTAGGAAAAAAAGATAAAATAGAAAGAGAAACGCTATACTGCAGTATTTCTTCCTCCTCAATTCCCTAATTATTAAAGTAAGTAGAATATATTGGGTATTTTCAGCTTTCCTATGAATGAAGTCAAATGAGGTTGTTTCAAAGAACTAAATGTATGTACTTTTTATATATTGAAAAAGATGATGGCCACATTACCCATTCTTTCAATGGACATTGCAGTTGCTTCCACCTTTCCATTTACTGCTATTGCAAATAAATCTGCTGTGAACATTTAGTGTGCAAATATTTGTTTTGGTCTCTGCTTTAAGCTATTTGAGGTATTGCTGGCTCATATAATAATTCTATATTCATTTGTTTTAGAAACTACTATACTGCTTACCACAATGACTGCACCATTTTACTTTCCTACCAATAGGCATAAAGGTTCTAATTTGTTCATATTTTTGTCTACACTTGCTATTTTCTGTTTTTGTTTTTTTGATAGTAGCCATCCTAGTGGCTGTGAGGTGTTATCTCACTGCGGTTTTGATTTGCACTTTTCTGATGATTAGTGCTGCTGAAAATCTTTTCATAAGTTTATTTTCTATTCGTATATCTTTTGTGGAGAAATGTCTTTTCAAGTCCTTTGCTGTATTTGAATCAAGTTCTTTTGTGTTCGTTATGGAAGGTCTTTATATATTTTGTATATTAACTTCTGATCTGATGTATTATTTGTAAATATTTTTTCCACTTCATGAGTTGCCTTTTTATTTAGTTGATATAGTCCTTTGATGCACAAAAGTTTTAAAATTTCATGACATTCTGTTTGTTTATTTTTACTTTTGTTGCCAGTACTTTGAGTCATGTCCAAGATATCAGTGGTAAATCTGAGGTGGTGAAGCTTATGCTTTATTTTTTCCTAAGAGTTTCACAGATTTAGCTATTATATTTGAATCTTCTATCTATTTTAAATTAATTTTTGTATATGGTGTTAGTTAAGGGTCTAACTTCATTCTTTACCATGTGGATATTGCTTCCCAGCACCATTGATGACTGTTCTTTCCCTGGTGGAATGTCATGGTACCCTTGTCAAAAATGTTTGACCATAGGCTTATATTCGAGAGATCCCATTGGTCTTTTGTGATCCTTATGTCTACTTAACTGTTTTGACTATCATATCTTTGTAGTAAGTCTTAACATCAGGAATACTGAGTCCTCTAGCTTGTTCTTCTTTTTCATGGTTGTTTTGGCTATTCCAAGTCCCCTGAGATTCCATATGAATTTTAGGATAAAAATTTATATTGCGCAAAAAAAGTTGTTAGAATTTTGATAGGGATTGCATTGAACCTGTCGATAATTTTGGGTAGTATTAACATTTTAATAATGCCTTCTAATTTATGAACATGAGGTCTCTTTTTATTTATGTCTTTTAAAAATTTTTTTAGCAATATTTTATTGGTTTAATTGTATACCTTTTTTAAAAAAGGTAACTATTTTAAAGCAATTAGTGTAATGATTTTTAAAATTGGTACAGTATAGGCTTGCATTGCATATTGACCTATTACACCAACTTATTCCATTTATAGACAGTCAGAAAAATGCTTATCAATTGTACCTGTGGACTAAAATGTTATTAAAACAATTAAATGACACTTAACGTGGTATAGCTAAAAAACAATGCCAGTATACAAGCCTATTATCATAATAATGTAGTTTTTGAATTATATTTCACTCACCTCAGTATTATCTTCTACACAATGTACAAGTTCAGTGAAAGATAAAATAGTTTAATATTCTTTGCCTTGTTTATGGTTCTCATTTTCTTACTTAATGGACCTGCTATTTCAGACATTGTTTTCCTTTATCAGCTTAAATGTTTCAAAATGTCATAATGAGACAAGTCTTGTTACAAGTAAAGCATGAGAATCTGCAGGTGGCAAAATGCATTTGGTTAGTTTTCTTTCCTGTCTGTAGGAGATGATTGTGATACTGTTCCACAGAGATTTCCTTTCTGCTCAATCTTCTGGGAATAAAAACCATATACCATTAAACCAATCCTCATTGCTCCACGTGTCTTATAGAAAGGAAGACCTTAAAATGTCTCAGAGATTAAATGTTTTTTAGGCAAGAAATATGTTAAAGGGATTTTAAAAACCCATCTTTTACATCTCTACATTATTCAGAGTGATTAGCCCAAAACTTTGTATAAATGTGTTTACCTTTTATTCATCTATTTAATTCATTCTCAAATATTTGTTTAGTACCTCATATGGGCTAATCACACTGCTATGCATTGGAGACTGTAGGATTCAGCCTCTGAGGTGGCTCTCAATGATCCTATCCCTTGCTACTCATACCCTTGGGTCATAATGCACCAGGACTGATCTGTGTGGAAATAATTGGCAAAAATAATGGCATGTGCCGGGTTCGGTGGCTCAGTCTGTAATCCCGCGCCTTTGGGAGGCTGAGGTGAGTGGATTGCCTGAGCCCGAGGGTTCGAGACCCGCCTGGGCAGCAAGACCTCATCTCTACAATAAATCAAAAAATCAGCCGGGCGTGGTGGCGCATGCCTGTAATTCCGGCTACTTGGAAGGCTGAGGCGGAAGGATTGCTGGAGCCCAGCAGGTCGAGGCTGCGGTGGCCGGAAGTGGCCACTGCACTCCAGTCTGGATGACAGAGTGAGACTCCAACTCAAAAAAATAAATACATAAATAATGGCATGTCACTTCCAAAATAGGTGATAAAAGACTGAAATATCTCTGGCTTCTCTTTCTTGGATCATCCTCTCTGCGAAAGCCATGTCATCAGCAGTCCTAGGGATTTTTCCAAGAGGTGAGGCACTGAAGCCTTTTGCCAACAGCCATGTGAGTGAGCCAGAAGTGCATCTTCTCAACACAGTAATGTTTCAAATGACTGCAGCTCCCACTGACACCCAGATTGCTACCTCATGAGAAGCTGTCACAATCACCTAGAAAAGTTGCTCTAGAACCCCTGACTCTCAGAAATGTGAGCTAATGTAAGACAAATGTTTGTTTTTTTACCCTGATAAATTTGGAACTTCTTTTTTTTTTTTTTTTTTTTTGCCAGCAATAGTTAATTAACACAAGGGCACACAGATGAACAATGCACTGCGTTGCCTTCAAAAGGATCCTAGTTCAGAAAAAGTGGTGAGGCTGGGTGTGGTGGCTCACATCTGTAATCCCAGCACTTTGGGAAGCTAAGGCAGGAGTATTCCTTGAGCTCAAAAGTTCAAGAACAGCCTAGGCAGCATGGCAAAACCTTATCTCTACAAAAAATTAAAAACAAAACAACCCAAAATTTAGCCAGGCATGGTGACACACACCTATAATCCCAGCTACTAGGGAGGCTGAGGCAGGAGGATTGCATGAGCCTAGGAGCTTGAGGCTGTGGTGAGCCATGAGCATTTTACTGCAATCGAGTCTGAAAGACTGAGTGAGACCCTGACTCAAAAACAAAGAAACAAATAAATAGCAAAAAGAAAACGTGGTGAAGTGCTGATTTACTGCTAAACCAAGGGTGAATACCATGGCAGCATCTACATGCAGCAACTAACTCAGTCTTAAAGCGCAGGACACTCAAAGAAGTAAATGATATTTAATTTGTGGTTCAAATGAAGAGAATGAGGAGGTCACAGAGAAAAGCTTGTAACATTCCAAGGAACCTGTATGCTACAGGAAGGAGTTTGATTTTTGACCTGAAGTTATAGGACAGCCACTGAAGATTTTCAAGCAGAAACATGACTACCGCTTAGAGTTTAAGCAGAGTAAGTCAGAGACAAAGAGATACTAACAACAGTCATGAGAAAGGGTGGTAGGAGCCTTGACCAGGGCAGGGAGAAGGAGAGGGAATTGAGAAGGAGAGGAAATTGAGTTTGAGGCATGTTAAAAAGGCTAGAATTGACAGAATTCGGAGCTGAAATATATAACTAGGCATATTCATTTTTGAATTTTCACACTAAGAACCCTGGACATTTAACTCATAATCACTTCTGCCTCCTCTAGTACGGCTGTCTCAGTGATCACACTATAGATTACCCAGTTGCTCAAGATAGAAACCTGGGCATGATTGCAACCGTACATAATTAACAATCAAATTTTATTTGTTTCTAATGAATAAATTATTTCTTATTAGTTTGTCCTGTCTCCTCTTCCCTCACCTAAGTAGTGTTAACTCAATCCTTATCACTTCTTCCCTCAACTATTGTAATGGCTCTAAACAGTTCCACCCCAAGTATCCTTTTGTTGTATGAATTCTTGTACTCCTGCCAGACCTATTAAAAACACACACTAATGTGAGCACTTGCCCACTCTGCTTAGACATATTCACTGGTTACTGTTCAGGACAGGACACAGTCTATACTTGGGTTTGTGCGCAAATCACTTTCTCTCTCTCCTCTCTCTCTCTCTCTCTCTCTCTCTCTCTCTCTCTCTCTCTTCTTTTCGCCCTCCACCCTCCTTTTCCTCACTCCAAAACTCTATTGTATGACCATATTAAACTATGGGGGTCATTTATGTACCTTCATACCTGTTCTTTCCTGTGACTGGATCTTCCCTCCCTGCTTTTCCCAGACAACTTCTGCCTATTTATAAAAACTCAGCTATGTGTTGCCTCTTCTTGGACACATAAACTGGCATCTCTGATCTTCATCTTCTCTAGCTCTCACCTCACTATTCAGAATCTGTGATCCCGATGACAGTCTCCTCCCATAGCCTGGCAGACTCCCTGAAGGCAGGAACCATCCCTCATATGCCTGGTACCATCAGCACAGTATCTGGCAAAAAAAAAAAAAAAAATTAGACACTCCATAAATGTGAATGGCTAGACAGAGCACTACATTTGAACATTATGCTTTTTTCCCCTGAAGAATAAAATTCAAAGAAGAAAGCACTGAGCATTAAGAACTTTTTGCTCTTCTTTAAGAGTCAGAAAAACCTGAATAATTCCTTCTTATCAGCTATAGGAAAAAGTTTGATTTTTATCCTTGATAAATTGACAGCGAATTATTAAGTTTTCAGAGGCAAACATCTTCCCCTTGAACGTTTGACAACTAATTTATGGCTCTAGGACCAATAGGTTGTTGTGTATCTTTGTCCTTGTTTGTGTAAGACCAATTAAACAGTGCTTTGTAATAATACTTTTGGAATGATTAAAAAATCTATTTTTTCATGTTTAACTCTTGTCTTCAGATATGGTTCAGCTGATGGCTTCTTTGAGAGGAGATCTCTTTGAAGTCAAGGGGAACTCCCCAGCTGGACGACCAGGGGCAGAAACATGCTCTGGATGATCATGATCTGAATTTGAAGGGAACAATTAAGGACTTATTTCCATTTTGATTCTAATAGCAAGCCTTTTTACTTGTTGCCCTTCAACCTGTCTGCATGCCAGCTGAAACTTCAATAGAGCCTTATGACAGAGCTGTTCAAAGACTTTGAAAAGAGAACCTATGAATTCATAAATGCTTCAGAAATAAAAAATGTTTCTCAGTCCATTACATTCTTAACCCCTTGTTTCTGCTTAACAGACTTTGTTAAAGGTCAGTAAGAATGTTTTAACACCATATGCCTAAGACTTCCAGGAACAGATTTTTTTTTCCCACTCTAAATATTCATTGCTAATAAAGTACTGGTTTGGTATATTCTGAGTTTATATTTTGAGTTAAAATAAAAAGTCATTATCAGAAAAAATTGAGTGTAAACCAAATTGGCAGTTAAATTTCAAAGCTTCAAGTCAGAATATATGTGAAAATTTATAATTTGCTATGATTTTCCCAACTAGGCTAATGAGTAACGTGGCATCTATATAATTCTTTGCAGTTTACACTGAAAGTTTCTGTACACTATTCTATTTTTCATCATAATGGTTCAGTGATATAAGTAATATAATTTCATTCTAGCTCTGTGGACACCATGGTCTGGGAAGGTTAGATGGCTTAACTTACCCTGCTGACCTTTGAAGTTATTGTAATGTGAACCTCGACCTGCAGTCACAAACTTGTTTCTTCCACTTGATATGACTCAATGTTTCTGTCTCTTTGTTGCTGTTGTTGTTGATTTGTTTCTAAGAAGTTTTTCTAACACAATTTACAAAATTACTTTTCAAAAAAATGCAACACGTAGTGCTCTTAAAGATATTCTCAGATTTCCCATTACGCTAGTACAGAAATATGCCACTATTAACCTTTTCCAGAAAAAAAATAATTTTTCATTGTATAAAAAACCTAGAGTTATCTGTTTCCAAAGAATATTTTTCTCAAGTACTCATAGGCAGTTTTGAATTTGTGGTTCATTTCACCTTTTTATGACTCCAGAAATTAAATGATTCTTGGCTGTACATCAGAAGATTACCATATAGTTATTATTTATTTTTATAGCTCAGATAAGTCTGGTACTAGCTTATTATTGTGCATGTCTCATTGGCCAAATGAACACAATCTTGAAATATGACATGCATTTTTAATAATAATAAGGCAATTATTCTGCATTTTGTGTAGGTGTACCAGGGGCTACTTAAGTGAAATTTAATGTCAATTAAGAAATACTGCAATGCCCTTACTAGAAACCTGTGATAATCACATTTAGCTGGTTGTTTCCTGAAGCCAGGTGTAAATAAGCACTTTGGAGGAGGATTTACTAAGTTTTGACTTGATGTTTCATTTTTCTTAGCTGTGCATATTCTCATATATATATAAAAAAAAAAATAAGCAGCACAAACTTTTCTTTTGTTTCCAGCATGGTAGGCATTCAGAAGTATTGATATGGACATAAATATACATCAAGTGCTTTACCCATGGCTTTGGGCCCGAGTATCATTATCTGAAAGCATTTAGAATGTGTAACTAAAAGTTATAGAAAACTTCTAAGTCCCATTCTAGTGAATAATTATAGTTATCCATCACCAACCTGCTGGCAAATAATTGCATTTGCTGCTTATTTTTTAATCCCTTTTTATGACTCTGGCCTTTCTTATGTGTAAGGTCTATAAGCCATCAGGTGAATTCGAAGGGCCAGAAAGACTGGAGGCCCAGAATTACATCAAGAATTAATATGTAAAAGAACACTGAAACGACATGAGAGAATCAGCCCTAACATTTGGAAATTATATCTGCAGGGCCATGTGAAGATTGCTACCCAGTATTAGAAATATTCCAAAAATGAGTTGTCTGTTATCAGTAGCATTTATAATAAACATGTGAGTTCTACTCCATGCCACCTGATGTAGGAGACTATGTTAGTTACCTTGTGCTGCAGTAACAAAGTCTACAAACCAGGTGGCTTAAAACAATAGGCATCTTTTCTCTTGTCGTTCTGGAGAATATCAAAGATGTTAGCGGAGGTATGCTCTTTGTGAAGACTCTGGGAAAAGATTTCTTCTTTACTGTGACTTTCAGTAATCCTTGGTATTCCTTAGCTTATAGATGCATCACTCAGATCTCTGCCTCTGTCTTCATGTGGCTTCCTACCTGATGTATCTTTGTCCTAATTTTCCACTTTTTATAAGTATACCAGTCATTGGTTTAGGGCCTACCATAATCCAGGAAGTCTTTACCTTAACTTATTGCATCTGCAAGACCATTTGGTCAGTTCAACAAAGGCCATATATTTCCTAACTCAATGGTTTTGGAGATTGATGATACTGAAAATATAATTGTGTATTTTTAGTGGTATCAAAAATATATTTATTATCTATTGCTGCTTAACAAATTGCCCCACTTAGTGCCTTAAAACAATTATTTTATTATAATTCAGGATTTTGTGGGTCAAAATTTGGTCAAGGTTTGACTGGGCAGTTCTCATCAATGTGACATGGTGGTATCCAGTTAGTGGCTTGGCTAAAGCATCAAAAGTAGCTTTGATCACAGCTAGAAGGCTGGGCTCAGCCTTATTTCTCTCACCTTCCATGTGAAAGCAATACTTTTCCATGTGCTCTTTCACAAAGAGTATATTAGACAACTTACATGGCAATTCAAGGCTCCAAGGACAAGTGATAAAAGTGACAGAAATTAGAGTCTTGTAGTCTCTTAAGTGACAGGACTGAAAACTGGAATAGTATAGCTTCCACCATATTATGTCATTATAGTCATAGAGCACTTCCAGATTTAAGGGGAAAGATAACTCTCTATGGAAACACTGTTGTCCCCTTTTTAGCCACAAATTACTTACATTCTTCATATTTGAAAATCTCCATCTAATATAGCATTGCTTTGACTTTAAGAAGATGGTGGTATAAATCAGGTCCATGTACAGGGGAAGCTCTTTGAGTGTAGCTTATCTCGATCTGAAAACCTGTGAAACATAGAGACAATGGTTATGCCCTCCCCACAACATATAATGGTCAGAGAGGGGTTGGATAACCATAGACTCTTCTCTTTAAAAGAGAGAAAATGGGAAGCATTGTGACAGTTGCTGTTCCACAGTTATTCTGTAATACAACCAGATACGGGTCGCCATTTTCTTGATTAGGGTCCAGTCTTGTTCCCTAAATGATTGCACTAGCTCTTGGTTCCTCTCTCTAAGTCATCCTTCTTTCTCATAAAAATTTCATAGGACTCCTGTGCATCAAGTGATGATCCAATCCACCAAAGAAAAGTCACACATACATTTGAGTCTGATATTGTTCTTTTCATCTTTTGGGCTGAGACTTAGAGTATTCTGGGGAAAAGACACAAGGAGGTCTTCTTTCTAGTTGAAAGGATTTACCAGGCATCCTTAAAATTCATAAAGGACATATCCTTAAGATTCTTGAAGTTCTATTAGGCTTGCCTCAAATCTTTTTAAGGTTTCAACACAGGAACATCCTTGAGATTTTTTATTCCAAGGCCATGTTGTACAGGTAGCACCCTGGGTTTAACCTTTGACTTGAGGTCATTTCTGACTTTGCAAGTCTATTGCGAAGAGAGCCTTGGAATGAGAAGTAATTTTATATTCATACCCTCCATGTCCTAGTTTCTTTATATAGCCTCTGAATCTTGCTAACAATTTCTTTTTTACCTCATCTCTTTTCTCATACCTTCTCACAGGCACTAGGAGCCAGTTGGCACTTGCTCTTTTCTGTCTATTAATCTTCCTTGCCAGATCTTTGTAAAAGTCCATTAGGTTCCTTTTCCATTTTATTTTTTATTGCATGCAACATTAGTGCCAAACTTTCTGCCAGTAGAGAAAAAGTATTCCATATTTTCCAGCCTCCAATGATATATTTTCATTGTCCCTCAAGGCTTCACAACAGTCTTTCCAAGGCTCACCGGGTTTTTGCTAAAAATAGCCTTGAAGTCCTCTTCTTCCCACTAACAGTCTCCATGAGGCCCTTCCATCTTTTGTCCACTGCTTGCTTCCAAAATTAGCAACACATATGACAAGTTTCATGCAGCAGCACTACACTTCTAGGTAATGGATTTTGTTCCAGTTTTCTGCTGTCACATAAAGACTTACCCTAAATCAAGTGACTTAAAACAACAACCATTTTATTATACCTCATGATTTTTGTAGAATAGGAATATAGGTCAAGCATGATTGAGACGCTCTTCTGCTCTATTTAGTGTCATTTGTGGTCACTCAGAGGTGACTGGGATGGTCCAGAACAGAAGTAATTAAATGGTCTTGGTGAATAGCCAGATCGTAGTAAATATTTTAGGCTTTATAGGCTATAAGTCTGTCACAGCTACTCACCTTTACCAATGAATGACAAGGTCAGGTGGGGGCCACAATTTGCCAGTGCTTGGTCTAAGACCCAAGAAGGCCTCATGCATTCTTTTTACCTTCATGAAGATGGTTAGAAGGTGGGCTCAGCAGATTTTCTCTCCCTCTGTAGGTAGTTGCAGGGCCACTCTGCATTGTTTCTCCAGAAAAATAGTCCAATTTTTCACATGGAGGCCCAGGTTTCAAGAGTGAGTAGTTTAAGAAACAAAGTGGAAGCTGCCAGCCTTATGAGGTTTAGGCCCCGAAAAGCATAAAAGCAAAATATTGAAAGGAAAGTGCCATAGGCCCTTAGTGGACATTGTGTATGGAAAGGGTGTCAGATAACTTGTGACCATCTTTAATCCAACAAAATACATGATGTTAATTTAATTCAATTCACTAATGATTAAGACATTTTTCTGCCTTAAAGCAGCTCACATCATTGAAAACAAACATGAAAACAATTATCTGAAATACAAAGCAGAATAAAGTGTATCAAGGACAGGAAAATAAAGCCTGTGAGTACTCTTATGGAGTATAATAAATTTGGATATATGTTTTTGTTATACAAGTAGTTGCTAGCCCTTATTTCTGCTCTTCTACTATAATGGTTTTAGATTTGTTTTTAACTGAAACCAATGATTTACAATGTACCTAGAATATACATACTCAATATTTACATATGTGCCATGTGCATACATACGAAGAACACACGCACTAATACAACACACACACACTCACACACATGCTTTCAAACATATAACTAAAACAAGTTTCTTCAAATAGCAGTTGCAATAAACCTGTACAACATAATTTGTTATTTTTCAATCTTTCTGTTGTATTAATTTTTTATAAATTGTGGCCATTGTCACTGAATTGTTTTCACAACTGCAGTTGATTTTACAAACAGAAGCGTGAAAAACAACTGGTCTAGAAGTGGCAGAGGTCAATCAGCCTTGTAGGTCACAATTACACAATAAGTTATTGTGAAAATGTATTCTTTACTGGAAGATCTGGAAATTGATTTAACAGGGGAATAGGAAAAAGCTATGTGTTGTAATTATTGGCACAGTGCCTTCTTTGATAAAGCAAAATATGTCCAGTATCTTTTGATGCAGATTGTTGATTCTCTGCCAATGATGTGTCTGCATATTTTGAACTACTTTGATAACACATTAGTTTGAAGTAACCATAAAACCTTATTAACTTTGATAGATTACGAATATATCATTATGTCCTTGTGGAAGTCATCACATTTCATCATCATAAGAAAAGTTTTTCTAGTTTGTTTAGAAACTGTATAGTCATGCTGAGAATTTGAAATAAGAAAAAATATAAGAAAAATGATAATGAAATGAATTTTATTATGTCATTAATATGATAATAAGAAAATATAGAATTATTATTTAGTTATCTATTAAATGAGTATTTACTCAGTGTCTGAAATGCAAGAGTGAACAGGACAACACACATCTTCCATTATAAAACTTATATTCTGCAAGGATAGACAGAGGAAAACATGTCAACAGACAGATCAAATAATTGTGAGTTGTAATGATGTCTTGAAAAGGACGAACAAGAGCTGAGATAGAGAATACTGGGATTAGCTCTTGGCGCAGTGTGGTCAGAGAGGGCCTCTCCTAGCAGGTGACACTAAGAAGAGTGTAAAGGAAGAGAAGAAGTTCCCTGTGATTAGACCACTAGGAAGAGCATTCTAGAATAGGGAAAGTTCTGAGGTCAGGATGTGGTTGCTATGTTTGGGGAACTGAAATTCCAGAATGAGTTTTACCTCGTGAGTTAGGTGAGAAACTATCTTAGATGAGAACCTGATTCGGCATGCCCTATTGGGCCATAGTAAGGAGTTTAGGTTTTCCATTTTTTTCCCTAGCCCAATAGGAAACTATTCAAGTGTTTCTGCATGAGAGAACAAGGCCAATTTATATTTTAAGAAGCTCAGTTTGACTGCTGTGTGGAAATTGAACTGGAGTGGAGCAAAAATCGAAGTGAATATGCAGAAATAAATGCTCAGTTTCTACACTGACTATTTCTGTGGAAGTTTTTGCTCTTGTAAGTTAAATGACACATATCAGTATGGAGATACCTTAAATTTAAATAAAAAATACCAGGTTTTTGTTTAGAGTTCTCTAACCTATCCCAAGCTATAAATAGCAGTCAATTTGCAATATGATAGTCATCTCTCTTATTTTTCTTTAAACTTTGTAGATTGCTTTAAAATTACATCTGAGTTCTTCTATGCAAATGGTAATAATTCCTTACAGGTGTCAACAAACAATATGTGTTTATATCCACGCTCTGTACCCAAATTAAAAAAGTAATATGTATATTTTCTTAAAGGATTTTCAAAAGTACTGAGGGTTTGTTATTAAAGAAAAATAATATTCTAGTACTTGTTAAAATTTGTAGAGAAGACTTTATTTCAGACTATTGTGGTAGATGTCAAAACTCCCACAACTGCAAAGAGAAATAGGGCTCAACTGTGAATACACAGAGGACAAGTGGAGATTTATGGTATAAGAATGAAATAGTGTAATACCTTTTCCTCATCCATCACAAGGGTCATGGCTGACACTCCTATAACAAAAGACAGATTATTAAAAGAAAAGTAGAACAAATTTATTTACCAAAGTTTTTTTGTGACATAAAAGCCTTCAGAAATAAAGGCCCAAAGACTCAGAAAAAATTGTATTTTTTATGCTTAGTTTTGATGAAAAATAGCATATTGATGAAAAAACCAAATACCGTGAAATATTTAAAGAGGTTTATTCTAAGCCAACTATGAGTGACCCAGGCCCATGGCACAGTCCCAAAAGATCCTGAGAATATGTGCCCAAGGTGATTGAATTATAGCGTGGTTTTATGCATTTGGGGTCGGGGGGGAACTCTGCGAAGGCTTTATTGGGGGGCCAGGGAGCTCAGTCTTTCTTGGCCCCGGTCTTCCTCATTGCCGCCAAGACGTTGCTCAGCTCCTCGCGCTTCCTATTGGTGTGGATTGTGTCCCCAACCTTTCTTGATGAACTTAAGTACCTGCTTGTCCTTGGAGACCTTGAGCAGCTCGTAGGGGACGAGGTCATACACCTCTCGGATCATGTCCCACACGAACTTGGTGTGCTTGGTTAGGTGCCCACGGCAGCGACTATGCCTTGGTTTGCTCACATTCATGGTCACCTTGTAGCCCTTGTTGAGGTCCACCACCATGGGTTAGCACAGGGCCATGGTTGCGGCTCTCCAATGGCTGCGCGGCGGAAGGCAGTTTTACGCTTTTTTAGGAAGACAGGCTTTACAGGCAAAACATAATACATGTGAGGTTTACATTGGTTGGGACTGGAAAGACGGGACATCCCTAAGTGAGAGCTTACAGGACATAAGTGGATTCAAAGATTATCGGCTTGCCAATTGGTATAATATAAAAAGTTAAGCCCTGTCTAAAAAATTTGAAATCAGTAAAGAAATGCTTGAGTTAAGATAAGGGGTAGGGATTTAGGAAGCCAAGGTATTTATTATGTAGATTAAACCTCTAAGTAGCAGGTTTCAGAGAGACTAGATGGTACATGTCTTAGAAGCTTTTCTCTACAGATGCAAATTTTTCCAAGAGATGGTTTTGCAAGGTCACTTCAAAATATGTCAAAGAAACATTTTGGAGTAAAATACTTTTATTTCCTTTAGGGCATGGTATCTGTCATGTGGTGTTATACCAAAGTCAGTTTGGAATTTGGTATATTATTGAAGCAGAGCCTGTTTTGTCAGTCTTATGATCTCTAATGTTAGTGTTAGTCACTAAAACTCCAAAGGGAGAGGATATAATGAGGCATGTCTGACCTCCTTTTTTGACATGACCTGGAAATTAGTTTTTCAGGTTTCCATTGGCCCAACAGAGGTTCATTCAACCCATTCTGGGCTTAACATTTTATTTTTGTTATACAAAGGAACGCTACACAGAGAGGCCAAGAAGCATTGGAACAAACAGAACTTACTGAGCCGCCACCTCCCTTCAGTTTATAGACCAGTTTATAGACCCATTTTGTCCAATTACATTCTTCTCGATTGTCTGTAATTCGGTCATTTTGGACAAATGTTCTCAGGACCTCTTGGGACTGTGCCACAGGCCTAGGTCACTCCTATTTAGTTCAGAATAAATCTTTCCATATATTTTGGGAGAATTTGGATTTTTTCATCGTCACCTTCTTCCCAGGTATGGAGCAGGAGACCTGTCACTTGAGAGTCTTCAGGGGAGAAAGGAAAAATTGAAACAGTGGCATTTCTAGGTTTTATGAAAGAAGTTTTAGTTTCTATGAACTGCTTTTGGAGAGGAATGGAGAAAGGAGAAAGGAAGGCTAGAGAAACTTTAAGAGTACCTCTTGCTTCTGAAGCCCTGCCAGTCTCCTTTAGTTCAAAGTCTTAAGCATGCCAAAGTACCATACTTTTGGGTGTTGTGTTCTGAGCCCAATTAATAACCAAAGAGTAGGCTGGGTTGGGGGTTAGTGGATGGAAAATTAGGAAAAGGAGATATAAAAAATAGGGGGAATCTTGATACACTGACAAAATAGGATTCTTGCTGAGGACAGTCCATGGTGATCAGATATCAGCTGTGGGAATTTCTTTCCAAAATTACTTAGCAGTTTTCTTGCTAAAACTGGGTTATGCCAGCTGGCAAGAAGAGGAGGTTGGGAGGAAGTCAAGCTTGAGGCATAGTTAAGAAGAGGGTTTTCAAAAACATGGCTAAAGTTTGGTCAACAACAATGTCTTGTTATTGTATATTCATTCTTCAAAACAGACATGAGATACAGCTGCTACAAAACATGAGAGATTGACGGCTATATTTTATGTGCTACCCATTAATGTACTTACGTTTTTATTTATCTAGAAATTGTAACCACATACTTTGGTGTTATTAGATTACCCTTGGAACCACTCTTGGCTACAGCAAGATTTCTGTGCTGTTTATTTTAGAATTCATAGGACATACAGACAGCTCACTTTTTAGTCATTAATCTGAGCCTTTTAAAGACAAGTTATAAAAGTGGCAGTGGGGACTTTGAAGTATTTGTGTATGCACTTATGAGTTCAACAGGCATTACTTTTAGGTACTGTGGTAGACTCTTACTTAAAGCACATGATTTGGTTCCAAATACATTTATAATGTTAATTTTATGATAAACAAGAGTATGATGTAAATCACCATATTGTGGGCATCTGGGCTTGGATGATGTGGAAGTCATGGCTGTTGACCACCTAAAGGTTTGCTGAAAAATCACGGGCATGAGGCAAACAGAATAATAGGATAAAAAGCATACACATTTATTTAATGTGTATACACAGGAGCCTTTGGAATGAAATCTCAACTTCCCAATGAATTATAGAAACTTTATATACCATCCTGAGGCGACAGTAAAGAACACAGACTTAAAGCATGGCCCAAAACAGGTTATGTTGATAAATCAGGATTAGTGCCAAGAGAGGTTATGAGGGAAAGAAAGGAAGAAGATTGACTAGCAAAGGTGGCCTTGTTAGGTAGATGAAGCCTGCTTCAGAAAGAATAGATGGAAAAGGTTTCTTTCTAGACTTTTAAAGTTGTTCTACTCTGTCTCTCCTTGATTTGGGAAAAGCATAGAAAGGGAGGCATGGATACATTCATGGAGATTCTCTACAGATGCAAATGTCTCCTGCAAAATACTTGTTCTCTCCCACAAAGACCACTTCTATTTGCTGGCTCTGTGCCAGCCATTATAATATATTTCAAATAAATATATTTTGGGGTAAGATATTTTTATTTTCTTCCATGACATGTTAATAATAACAGTAAGTCTAGATGAAATTCATCCTAAAAGTAATACAGCTTGTGAGTTAGTAGAAACCTTGAAGTTCATCTGATCAAAATCCTTTATTTTACCAACTGAGAGACAAGAGAGATCACCTTGCTACTTGGTAACTCTTTCTGTCAAGTTAGCGTATCAAAAGCAATTTACTTTAACCACAGTGAATTAACTTTCCAAAGAAATTACCTTTTCTCAAATATGACTCAACAAAATGCCTTTAACCTTTATCCAGTGCTTCTGCATTTCTTCAAGACAAAAATCCAACCTGATGATTTTTTTTTTTGGTAAATATCCACAAGAAAAAATCCTTCAGAAAATGTAGTGCCAGGAAACAAAACAAGCAGAAATAATATATTTTGTCAATAATCAGTGGGTTTTCTTTTGATAATAATGAGACCAGTGAGGTCCATTGTGTTCCACTTTTGTCCAGGGCTCTTGGAATTAGATGGTGGGGCTAAGGAAATTTTCTCCCTTTTTATTCCATGTTGTTTCTTTGTTTCCCCTTTAACTCTTCAATGTGCTTTTGTATGTAAATTTTTATTGCAAGCCACCTCACAAATGCCTTTTGAAAGCTATTGAACTATAAATTATTCAGAAGTAAATGCTTAGTGGCAAAGTCAAGACTACAATTCAGATATTCTATCTCCAAATGCAAATTTCAGTCCATTCTATCATGATTAGAAAAACATTCATATCTCTGATGATTTTTTTCTTCATATAGAAAAAAACGTTTCCAAAGTTTGCACAAAAGAGAGCTATAGAATACCTTCCATAGTTTTAACTCAAATTTTGAAGCTTTAAGCCATCAAACAAAAAGAGAAAAAGAAGAAAAAAAACTTTCTTTTTGTTTGTTTTGGAAATTTCAAAGTATGTTATTTTATTGGCACTCAGAACTGTACACAGTTGTGCTGGAAATGCTTATGTATTCTCAGTGAAGATTGGGACAGACTTGGATATACTTTTAAATACAGACTATATCCATAAAGACCAATGCAATAGAAACTTTTGAAATCAAGCTTTTCCTCTGTAACAAAAGTATCTGGTCTCTTAATTCCTGAATCCATCAATCCTTTGAGTCTCACCCAGTCACAGACTGCTGGGCATCAAGTTGCCTCCCCATTGTGGAAGCCTGAGACTTTTGCACAAAGGGACTCTCAGAGCTCTTGATGTTTTTCATGTGGTGACACCGAATTACAGGGCTGCTCTTTAACTGAAGTGCTGGCTGGAAGAAGGGTTATCACAGCTGCTTCAGCCAGTGTGGCACAGCTGCCTGTACTCTTTGTAATGTTCTATGAAAAGAATATGTTAATAATGTCCAAAGTTGGGTCAGACTGTCAGTCACAGAAAGAACTGCCCTTGAGAGGTTAAGATTCATTTTCTTAAAGTCTAGTGGGAGTCATGGTACATGTTAAAAAGATGAAGCAAGGCATTCTTTAATAAAACTATCAGTGTGCTAATAATAGATATTTGGGGAAGAAATTGAGAATATTATGCTTACAGGAAGCAGATTGGTGAGAACTGAGAGTAGAAAATACAAGCATAACAATAAACTTTCTTATTATTGCAGAATACAAACAAATGGTATTAGTTATTACTGTTAAACCTTTAGATATCATGTTGCAGCCTGTACATAAGAGTATGTATACCAGAGTCTGACTGATCAAATGTCAAATCCTGATTTTGTGACATAACTCTTGGATAACCTGGGTAATTTATTTAAGCTCGCTTTGCCTCATCTTTATATCTGCAAAATGAAGGTAATAATAGTGTCCCCTCTGTAGGATTGTTGTGAGGATTAATGAAGTTAATATTCGTAAATTGTCCAGAATTCTGCCGGGTAGAGTCAGCATTGTTTGAGTAGCTATTATTATTTTTACAAAAGTGATATTATTTACTCAGGTGACAAATTATTTTTCTGTTACAACATTATTCAGTCATTCATTTACATAAAACTAATATAAAAAAATTCTGTTAGTATTCTGTAGTCACACTGAACATCTCCTTGTTTAACAAATTAAAGGGTTATTGTTATGCTTCTAGGACAACACAGTGTTTGAGCTGTATCCCTATGGACTCATCTGAAAACTAAATGAATAAATCACTTCTTTGAGGAAAGTTTAAAGGAACATTAAATGTCAAGTAGCCCAATCTCTATAACTTCTATTTAGAGCAGTTGATGTAAATGGCAGATATAATGTACATAAGTACTTTATATAATTATGCACATAAATTATACACAAGTACATAGTGCACACTGTGTTTCCACAATACTTGTGTTTGTGGTATTTCAAAGTTCTATATATGGGGGAAGATTATTAAAAGGCATTTTTTATTTTATTTTTTATTTTAAAGATGTGGGGAACAATTCAGGGTTAGGTATACAAATGTTCATTATTCAGGTACCCTTGTTGATGAGGTGTGCTCCTCCCTCCCCTGTCAGTTTTCCACTATTGTAAAAGGCATTTTTTAAATGAGAACATTGAGCCTTATTTAGCTAGATAGCTTAACACTTATACCTAAGCTTTCAATAGCGAATGGCAAATTATATTTTTCTTTTCTATACTGCTGTTTTTCTTGTTTGGTTGGCAGTAGGAAAGGGATGAATTGTATGATCTAATAAATACTTTCTAACTGCTATATTTTTTATTCTGCAACCCTGCATATAGATATTGACTGATGTTAGTTTTCTAGTTTGCTAAACTGGTAGTAAACCATTGTTAAAGTCAAGAGGTTTGGGGTTTTTTCTAGTTTCATGTAAATTTAATGGTTGTTTTTTCCATTTCTGTGAAGTAGGTCATTGGTTTTGGGGGGATTTTTTTTGAGTTGGAATCTCACTCTGTCACCAGGGCTAGAATGCAGTGGTATGCTCATGGTCACCCCAGCATCAACCTGCTGGACTCCAGCTATCCTTCCTCTTCAGCCTTCCAAGTAGCTGGAACTACAGGCATGTGCTACCATGCTAGGCTAATTTTCTTTTGTTTATTGTAGAGACGAGGTCTTGCCAAGTTGCCCAGGCTGGTCTTGAACCCACAGACTCAGGTAATCCACTAACTTTAGCCTCCCAAAGTGCTGGGATTACAGGCTGAACCACCAAGCCTGACTATCATTGATATTTTAACAGAGATTGCATTGAATCTATAGATTGCTTGGGCAACATACACATTTTAACATTTTTAATTATTATAATCCATGAACACAGGACAAATTTCCACCTGTCTAGGTCCTCTTCAATTTCTTTAATCAGTGTTTTATAGTTTTCATTGTAGAGATCTTTCATTTCTGTTGATGATAGAAGCCAAACTCTGTAAAATGTTTAAGATGGTTTATTCTGAGCCAAACATAAATGACAGTAGGTTCATGACACCTGTCCCTAGGAGGTACTAAGAACATGTGCCCACCATGGTTAAATTGGAACTTAGTCATATACATTTAGGAAGTCAGAAGTTACAGAAAACATAAATCAATACATGTGAGATTTACACTGGTCCAGGCCAGAAAGGTGGGATATCTTTAAGAAGGGGGAGTTTCAAGTTATAGGTGGATTCAAAAGTTTCCTGAAGAACAATTAGTTAGCAAGAGTTATCTAAGGAATTTTGAAAGCAATAAAAGAAATGGTCAACTTGAGGAATGATTAGGAGTTGTTTCGTAATATGTAGATGAAGTTTCATAGGGACAGACTTCAGAGAGAATAGGTAAGTGTCTTTAAAAAGTGCCAGGAGTCCCCCAAAGACAGCTTTACAGGGTCACAAAATACTTTGATTTTCTTTCTTTATCTGTTATGTGATGTTATACCAGAATTAGCTTTCAAAGTAAACTATATTATATACAGGGAGCTAGTTAGAAGGTTGTTTACCCAAGCCCCTTAGTTAGGAATTTGGCAAGGTAAAGAAAAAAGGTCAGAGTTTAGTCCTCATCTCTTAGTTAAGTGTATTTCTAGGTATTTCAATTTTTCCTGTAGTAATTGTAAATAAGATTGCTTTCCTGATTTCTTTTTCAGGATGTTCGTTCTGTTGGCATGTAGAAGCGCTACTGATTTTTGTATATTGATTTCGTATCTGTCAACTTACTAAATTCATTTATTAGTTATAATAGTTTTTTTGGTGTCATCTTTGGGGTTTTCTGAATATATGATTATGTCATCTGTAAACGGGGACAATTTGACTCCCTCCTTTCCAATTTTGATACTCTGTATTTCTTTCATTTGCTTAATTGATCTGGCTCAAACTTCTATTACTATGTTGAATGAAATAAAATCTTGAATAAAATATTTTATTCAACATTAAAAACATAAGAATGTCTCATAAAAGAAAATACACACACAGTGAAATATCATTCAGCATAAAACAGAGTGAAATCCTTCATTTGCTGAAACGTGGATGAACCTAGAGGATATTATATTCGGTGAAATCAGCTAGGCATAGAAAGACAAATATTGCATGATCTCACTCACATGTGAATTCTAAAAAAAATTTATGTCATAAAATAGAGAGTAGAATAGTTGCTACCAGTAGCTGGGGAAGAGAGGGCAAGGCAAGAGGATGGAGAGAGTTTGCTCAATGGTTTCAAAGTTACAGTTAGATAGGAAGCGTACGTCCTGGTGTTCTATTACACAGTACTGTCACTCTTGCTGATAATGATGCATTGTATATTTCAAGATAGCTGGCTAAAATAGAAGACTTTGAATGTTATCACCACAAAGAAAAGATAAATGTTTAAAGTTATGGGTAGTCTAATTACCTGATTTGATCGTGATATGATGTATATATCTATTGATTCATCACACCTTTCCCCATAAATATGTACAATTGTTATCTGTCAATTATGAATTAAATAAAACTTTTAAAAAATTAAATTTTGTAGTATACCATATTAACCAATCAATTAAGAGATTTCAGTGATTTGTAAATCTTATGCCACTACAGCTAATAAACTAACAAGTTCTATTTTTCTGCATTGAAATGATCTTGGAAATAATTACTCACATGTACATTTCAATAGCTTTGATATCATATACAAGCAGAATAAATGAGTTCTGTGTGAAGTAGATGACTAGCTTTCCTGTTGTGTAGGTCTAAAATCAGTCCCCGTTGATCTAGAAGATAAGGAAATGGCAGAACTTGGCTACTGTGCGTCTGCCAGAAACTTCACTTTATGTCATGCAGGCTGGACTCAACATGTCCCCAGAAAGGTTGACCTGAATTCAGTTATTCTACATTAGCAATTCACCACAGAATCATCAGGGCTACTGAAAACCCTCAGATATAGATCGAATTTTATGTGATTGGGGGAAATTGCAGAATATATTAATTCAGTGAGCATCTGAATAACTCCTCAGTACTCTATGCCAGGAGCAAATGAATGATATCCCTACTTTGTCTTTCATTTATTATGATTAAACTAAAAAGTCTAATGACAAATGACAGTTTTACAATAAGAGAACTGAGGATATTTAGAAAAGTTTGAATGAGTGGATGATGACATTCATTCCTGAAGAACCAACACAAAGATATTTCTGTGGAAAGATAGAGTTACAGGTGATGCTTTTCCATACAAACTGTAAGTTGGTTCTGAAGTGTAGAGTAGTAACTGGATTTTAGTGTGAAGATATCTACTGTAATTTCAGTTCACTAAAATAGTCCTTGGCTTGTCTACATGATGTGTAACTTAAAATTATATTTTTATGGAGAAAGATAAGAGCTTTGGTTAAAATCATTATTCAAAGAGGGAAATGTATCGGTGCTTAGATCTTACAGGAACACAGAAATCTGATGCTCTCAACCTAGAAGTTGCAGTAGAAAAGAAAAGAAATTGCTTTGCATCTCCTGATAGGATTCCTGTTTTTTCTAAAGAATATATTAGAAAAGTTTAGAAAAGAAGAGATTCATTTCCATGTTCAAAGATTCTAAAGAGATTATCTGAGAATCAATAGACTTTCAGAAGGCAAAGCTTGACTATACAATTACAAATGATCCTAATTAAGATCAAAAAGTAAACATTTCTGTGGGAATATAAGTAGGTCTTTAATATATCACCCTTTTGAAAGGAGAAAAGGTGCATAACTAAGCAGAAGTTTTAAAAATAGATGAATAAATATGTAGGAATAATGCTAGACAGGCTAAAGCCTAGAACAGGGTGATACTTTGAAAAAATGTTTAAAACTTTCAGAAATATTTTTCCAAGTTAGTTAAGCAAGTCTAACAAGAAGGATGTGATACACTTATTTCTGAGCTAGATAAGTATAAGGTTACAAAATGACAACAGGAAAACAGGAACTACCTAGTATTCATTTGATGCCGGGTGGGTTGTGGCACAAAACCCTAGATTCTTTGGCTTATTTCGAAAATGAATTTTAGAGTGGCCAGCAATGTTTTCAAATAAAGTTTGCTAGTGAGAAAAGAGAGAAGAAGGAAGATTCATGGCAGAAAGACCTGCCACGGGCAAGTTTTTCAAAGAAGAATAACCATGATTTTTGCTCTCAACTGAAAACTAGATATAGCGAGCTACCTAGTTATTGATAAACTAATGATAGTTGGTGGAGTCCAGGTAACCATGACTTCAGAGAGACTGACATCTCTGGGCTCCTGAGGGGAGGAAACAAAGGGAAGGGTCTTTTCCTGACCACATAGTTTCCTGCCAGAGACCTGCCAGAGGTTTCCAATCCATAAGCTCCTTGGCTAAAAGGTGGTCGTATTATTATTTCTATGGCTTTGACCAGTCAAAGGGTGGTCTTTGGCCTTCTGCCTTCAACAGGAAACATGAAAGTTTCTTAGAGATTATTATGCTAAACTATGAATTGAAAAGTTGGACTGTCCTCGTTTTGCATTTGATGGAGTTTTCTTTTGATTTGCTGAGGGGCTAGTGTAGACTGCCAGCTTGGCCTGCAGTAAAATGTAATTTTAAAAATGTCTGGACACTTCCTAAAACCTGCCTATGGAAAATTTATCTATCTGTGCTAGCTACCCTGCCTCAATTTCTTCCATTTTATCCAAGCAAAAGTATGAACTTTAAATTGGAGGAAAATACTCTTCATCCCTCAGTGAGAAAGCACTTGGTGTCTAAATAAGTAAAGTTTGAGAAGAATTGTTAGGTCTTTAATGAGTTTGAAGATATTATTTGGAATAACTGTCAGTATTTTTTTAGAAATATAATTATCCATTAATATGCTAGACTGCTATACAAAGGAATCTTAATCCCAATTTCCAAAATTAAGGAAATTGTGAATTCAAGCAACTATTAATGTTTATACTTATTAATCTCCAACAAAGGTTTAATAAACAGAATATAAGTACTTTGAAAAGAATGTAGTGATGATTAGAAAACCTCTTGAATTCACTAAGACCAACTCATTCAACTTAAACTATCTTTTTTGAAGAAAGCTATTCCAAGAAGCATGTTTATATCTGTAGATGACACAATCTTTTAGACACTGCAGATAAATTTAATATTATCAAAACTGAAAAATATTTCTATTGGCTTATATGATGGAAAGAAATAGACAAGATGATATATTCTGTTAGAAATCCACCTCCCAAGAACAGGATAGGGAAACATGTGTGTAGCAACCTTAATGTAAAAATAGAGAGAGGTTTCAGTTGTTCAGTTTGTATTGGACCCAGTTATTTTTTCTGACTCATAAACTAGCTATCATAATCTTAGGTTGCATTTTAGGAATTCAGAGCTAAGCTTATTAGCAGAAACTCTCTGTTTCTCTTTTGGCTGTGAATTTTAAGATGAACTCTCATAGACAAGAATGTCCTCACTGAGTAAAAAACTGTTGCATAAGAAACTGTTGAAGTGGTTGCAGATAATAGTCCGGAAAGAATTAGCCATGATGATTGTTTTCAAATACAAGAAAAACAATTTTCCTCTTATTGCTCCTTCAAAAATTAGAACTGACCAAGAAATAGAAGCCAAAACCTGTCTTTCCCATTCAACAAGGGTAAGAAATGCCTTGCTTATATCTGGCTCTTAGAAAAGTTCTCTGTATTTTCCGATTTTCTGTTTTAGTTTAGTAGAAATGATGGTTTAGCTATGTAATCCTTGAATAGTCCATTACTTAAGCACACCCTGACCTAGGTAGTAATTATTTTAAAAATAACACCATATTGGCAAAGAAAAAGCCTGGGTACTCCCTGAGCCCTATTAATTCTCAGGACCATATACACATACACCATTGTGTTTCTTCTGCCATAATTAATTGTGCAACTGAAGCTAATTGCACGGTTACCTGGAGTTGCCCAGGTGTCTTCATGTGGAAGTACAGCAGTGGAATTCTTTAATATTTTATTCCTCTAATCAGGGTCAGAGCAAGATTCCCTGCTTTAGAGGGGCTGGGAGTCTGCATTGTTGAAATTGGAGCTGGGAACAAATCCAAGAAAGTTAAAATCTGCGTTTGGGCAAAAACCTAACCAGACAAGTAGTTTTAGAGAAGACAGATTGTTGTTCAATTGGTAGAAACCAAGATATACTTAAAGGATAAGGTTGACTTTAAACATAAAATTCTGGTGAAGTTGAAGAAATGATAAAACTTTAGGAAAAGTATGATTGGAGAAGCAGAAATTGAAACTTGATGTGGAGACATACAGTAAAGCTAAACATGTATATGATATAGGCCTGGATCCCAACAGGATCATACATATAGAACACTAGTTGGGGTCTATCTAGAAAGAATAAGCAGACCGGTTTTAGTCACCAGGCCATTAAAGTCCCTGCGATTCTTCTGAGCACTAGTTGAAGAGAAAGTGATCTCTCAGGTTCCTGCTACCTAGTAGACAAATTTTCAACTCTTCCCAGTCTCAGAGGGTTAAGATAAATACATCAGGACCTTCTTCACATGAATGAATCTTTGTCCCGTCTCTTCCTCCTGTTTCTTTCAGGACCTGAAGAGACACTTACCCACACAGTTCTAACTCCTTTCAGGTGTGAACTAGAGGCAAGAGGTCCACTTGTCTTGACAAATTAATGTTTACATTTAATTTTGTGTGGTACAAAACATGGTGCTTTATGAAACTCTTGTGTATAGCTGATGAAAATGTAAAATGGTGCAACCACTGTGGAAAGCAATATGACGGGTCTTAAAAAATTCAAAAGAAGTACCATATGATCCAGTAATTTCACTTCTGGGTATATACCCCCAAAGAATTGGGACTCAAATAGATATTTGCACACTTATGTGCATAGTAGCATTATTTTCAAAACCAAAATGTAGAAACAATTCACTATCTATTGACAGACAGATGAATGAATCAACAAAATGTGATATATAATAACAACAGAGTGTTATTCACCCTTAAAAATAAATGAAATTTTGTTACACACAACAACATGCATGAACCTTGAAAACATTATGCTAAATAATATAAGCCGGACACAAGACGACAAAGGTATGGTTTGAGTTATGTGAAGTACCTAGAGCCATTAAATTGTAGAAACAAAGAGAGGATGATGGTTACCAGGTGATGGGGAAAATGGCAAGTTAGAAGTTATTGTTAATGGGTACAGAGTTTCATTGTAGAGTGATGAAATGTTCTGGAGACTTGATGATGGTTGCAAACCAATGTGAATGTACTTAATGCTGCTAAAATGTACCCTCAAAAATGGTTAAATGGCAAATTTAATGTTATGTATATTTTAATAATTATGAAAATATCAAAGCATGTTGCTTCAGAGAATAATGAACTTTTCATCACTGACAGTGATCAAACAGAGCAATCAGAGATATATATAAAATAAAAAATATTAAAATAACAAATATAATAAGTATATAAAGACAGAAAATATTAATATATGACACAGTTATCTATCATAAAAATATAACATAAATTTATATATTAGTACACATATTATTATATATGTATAATTCCTCAGTATTTGCTTGGGATTGATTCCAGAATCCCCGAGGATACCAAAATCCTCAGATGTTCAAGTCTCTGATGTAAAATGGTGCAGTAGTTGGCTATAACCTTCACAAATCTTCCCATACACTTTAAACCATCTCTGGATTACTTATAATACCTAATACAATGTGAATGCTATGTAAAAGTTATTATGATGTATTTTTATTTGTATTATTTTTATTGCTTTTTTCTCTGAATAGTTCTGATCCTTAGTTGTTTAAATGTGCAGAACCCATAGATACAGAGGGCCAGCTGTATATATTATAATATATAAAATAAGTATGTATAATATATAAATATATAAAAATAAATATACAATATACATATTTATGGTTGTTTGTGAAACAACTTATAGTCTGTGTGACATTGGGCAAATTATAACTTCTCCCTTCCTCAGGTATCTTATTTATAAACTATAAATCAGTTCTTAAAATGAAGAGATGTTAGAACAACCAAATAATTTGAGATATACGAAATTGACCAAAAGTTTTTGTGGTTTACCAAATGTCCATTAAATGCTAATTTCTACTAGACTTAACATACTGAAAATTACCTTTTAACTCTTAAGAACTTGTGTTTCTAAAATGAATCACTATTTCGTGATTTATCACATCACCAAAAAGTAATGACAGGTTTATTTTGAGATAAAGAGAGGTATCCTGAGCAAGCATGGGAGAAGAAGGCTTGCAGAAGTTACGTTCCCACATGGAGACAATGTTGTTCTTTCTAGGCAAGGTCATACACATCATGGATGAATGACAAAGTTGAAGCTTGTGGGTTGATCAAAGACTTGGTATGAAGGCTGGCAAAACTTACTAGTCAAGGAGATAGGTTGAAACCAAAGAAGTAACTATGAATTGGAAAGAGCACATATTAGGAAAAGAGAGTTATGCTGCTCGAGCAAGTCAGACAACTTATCAGAGCAGGAAGGGATGTTTGGGGAACTCACACAAGGATGAGGAAAGAGATGCCAAGACACCACTCTCCACTTAACTCCACCTGCTCCTGAGTTTCAGCTCAGGTTTCCCCTCTACTTGCCTGTGCAATGAGCCCTCCTTATTTCTCAGTGCTCTGATCAAAATCTCCTCATTTAAACCTTTCCAACAATCCCTGACAGAAATGACAACTCCCTTCTATACCTGACACACATTTCTCTCATAGCACATGGACCATTTTGTTCACTGATGCTGAATCTAACCTATTTATTAGACTTTAAGAACTTTGAAGGGAGAAGCAATGTCTTCTCTGCCTCCTCCAGAATTGTGGAACAAATGGGTTAAATATAAAACATGCACAGACAAGAACCCTAGGAAATGCATGAGCCAGTCAGAGGTTCTGGAAGATTCTTTGATGGAAAGCAATTAAGTTGAGCATCATTTTTTAAAATAACCTACTTCTCCCAGCATTAAAGATAATTGACATTTGATCTACATCTTGAAGAATCATATAGAAATGTTGCTTTTGATCTCTTAAGAATACTTTATCTCCCACTGTCTGAACCTGCTAACCATCATGAGAACACTTCATGTCATGTTATAATTACAGACAGGTGTGCCTTTCTCCCTTCTCCATGACAAATTCCTCAAGTCCACAAAGAACATTCTTCTTTGTGGCACGCCTATTACTTTCTTTCCTGGATAAAAACTGGAAGAAATATTACAGGTACCACATTAGTAGTTGTGGAGTGAATGAATTTAAGATTAAAAAGTCCAAGAATTTAGTCCCTTACAAACACCCACTGGATAATAATAATGACTGTATTCTAGCTTCAGAGAACCAAGCTTCACATTCTCAGGACAGTCAGACAAACTGATGACTTAGGGGGCTGTACCAATAGGAAGAATAAGAGTCCATCCGCCTTTTTATTACTTGATCAGCCATCAGATCCAATCACTTACACCTCCTTAGTTTAAGCTGTGTCATTAAGACCTACAACTACAAACCTCAGTGTGCAGGCCAGTGCCAAGTAGGCCTGTGGTACCTGGTGTAGAAGACTGAGCTACAGAGATCTGTGGCAGGGGTTAGCTATACCTTGATATATATACACAGGTGAACCTCTGCTTGTTTTACAAAAGAAAAAAAAAAAGGAAACCCTAAGACAGGGTTGGTTTAAGTGTAGCATAATAGTTTCTATGTACATTCTTTGTAAGATGTATTAGCCCAGGGATTTTAATGCAATTAGAATTTAAATTATATTTTCTGCAAAGAAATGAGTTTTCATTAGCATTACTGATGTGAAATGATTTTAGAAATCCCCAGGCTGCCAACACATATATTTGATACATAGTTTGGATTCTCCTCAGTTTGCATACTTGTATTTATTCATTCATTATTCATTTATTCATTCATTCATCTATGATTCACAATTTTTGTTCATGTATGAATAGTATATTATCTATTTTTGGGAAATTAAAACTATAAGATATATAGTTAGATTATAGCCTTTTCTATTTATTATATTGGATACCTTATAAAGGCAGTAATTGATCATGTTTTATTAATTTTTATATCATAGCATCTACTACAGTTCCTGGCACATAGTAGGAGATCAATAAATACTTATTAATGAATAAATAAATGTCCTACTCATAAAGAATTTTTTTCAGATGCGAGTGACTAGTTTTTCTTACCACATGTGGAGAGTAACTTTTTTGTGTGGCTAAGATCATTGAAATTGAAGCATAACCAAAGACAAAATTTAGATATAAAACAAATGAACAGGTTCAAGATTTCACAAGTATAATGTTAATAAACATTTTCAGGTGCTGAAAGAACTTTTAAAAGTAAAGCTATATTTGCTTGGTTCCTTAACAGAAGCAAGTATTGGATTTGAAAAGAAAGGGGTTGATTACAGCTCCATCTGAGATGTTGAAGAGTATACGTTTTAACTGAATAGAGCAGGTTGTGTTTTGAAAATGGATAGCATACAGGTTGTTTTGCTTTGCTTTTTTGGGAAGAGGAACCATGAATATCTCAAAGCTTTAGACAAGTGGAATTCTTTTGGAAGAACAACTTGGTTGTTAAACAAGAAAAACAAAATGTAAGCACTGTTCTTGTCACAGTTATTGCTATTCCTCATATAAAGTATATGTAATCTTCAATATGGAAAAGGGACTAAACATCATCTAACCCAGCTCTTTTTATCAAGGTGAGTAAAGCAGGGAATATAGGGATTTTCAAGAACTGTGTATGGCCTGAGATTTTAGGTTACTGGGAATGTGAGAAAGAAATTGCAAATTAGCAACTCAGTTTGCAAACCAGCAACTTAGCGTGCTCGTTCGAGACTCCTAGGTAAGAGGTGAAAGGCCATTTACTACACACAGGAATGGTAGTAGCCAATGTATCAGCAACTGTGCACCCAGTTCCTAAGCCTCAGTTCCTATGAGGGACATAAAGAGGGTCATCTGACACATACTCATGCAGTGGGATGCATTAGAGAAAAAGAGCCCTGAGCTTAGGGACCCTGGATCTTTTCCAATGGGTAGAAATCATGTCTACCCTTTCCCTTGAGGAGAATTTATCTTTATTATATTGGAGAGTAACCATGCTAGCTCTTTTCTCTGGAGAGAGATACCATCTTTCTCTTCCAAGGCTGTTTGCTATCCAGACATCTTCAAAAACATAGTCCAGAGCAAAAAGGGCAGTCAACAACTCACCGTCAAGGTGTGCAGAAATGTGAGCCATAGAGAATGATCTCTCAACAGAGATGAGTCACTTGTAGAAGACCACACAGTTATCTTCAATCCTGGTGTTTATTTTATGTTTTCCACATCATCATGCTATTTCTCCATAAACACTTCAAACTGCAGCAGCATTTTTATGATGTGTAGATTCTCATTTTTTGTAAGCCTTGTTCCTTCCCGGTTGGAAAGCAAACTTTGAAATCTTCATGCTAAGATTTAGGGAGTCAGTACATCATATGTCAGAATGAAACATCCAAATTATTTTACTGCCTTCCTTGCTTCTAGGATCAGCGTTAGCATTTTAGCTTTACCTTTGAGAGAGTTCAGTCAGATGTCACTTGGACCGATGGAAACAGCAGTGGTAGTGGAGAATGAGATGGATCCAAATGTCAAATGCATCTAATTATAAGGCAACTCAGCATAATAGATGATTCTCCAATTTTCTCAATAAGAAGAACTAATTTTTCTGATCAGTCTAATGTAGCTGAAATTCTGTGGCTTATTTGTAATTCGAAGACCCATATATTTTGTGGTTATATAATGTTAGTAAAAAAAAGAGTTATTCACACTCTTTACATGAATGTTTAACATTTAGAGTGATTTTGGAGTCATCCAATGCAGTTGTATTAGGACCATCATTTCTACATTCATAACAAGTTCTTTCAAATATAGCGGGTTTTGTTTCTGTGCATGATGCTGTCACAACAAAGTCTATCTTAAGTCATAAATAAATTCGAGAAATTTCTCTTTACATCTGTGTTGTAAGTTTGCCATGATCTCTAAAATGAAATAATATAGTCTATGACTTTTCAAGGCAATATTTTTAAAACTTCCAACAGTGGCAGGTATGAAAGTATAACACTAAGAAATAATCATAAATCCAGGTTACATTTTTTGCTGCCCACATTCTATCAAGTCATTCAACTGGGGTCCAGAAGCATCTCAGCTAGAATTGGCTGAGGACATTTTAGGCAAATGCTACTTCTTCAGAAGAAAGTCAGACAGTGCATTGGACCTGAAAGATTTTTCTAGAAACTTGGATATAGGAAAATTCTCTCTTTAATGAGAGATGATTGTAGGAGAATCCTCACCTTATTATGCATGTGAAACTATATTACCTAAATAAATTTACAGCTGGAATCCTAGTTTCCATTTACAATAAGAAATCATTAAAATAATAATATCAGAATATCGTTAAAATAAGTAATAATAGATATGAATATCACTAAAATAAGAGAAACTGTACTCAACTGTTATTATGAGTATTAGATAAAATAATGCATAGGAAAGATCTTTATAAACTATAATTTGCATATGTTTGTGTATTTGTCTATGATATTCCTCCCCCACTATTCTGTGTCTCCATTGCTGGCACACACATTCTCTCAGTCACCTAAACTTCAAACCTGGAAAGCATCTTTGATCTACTCCCTCAACAAACCATGATCAAGTCCTGCCAAATTTTTATCTTAGTATATCCTATTCTCTGTGGTTCTCTCACTGCTGTGTCGGGGCCTTTATATAGTGTCTGGACAGGCTCTGTGATCACCTGAGAACCTCTTTTTTTCACCAGCCTTCAGAGTAGTCTGAATAAGTGCAAATCAAACCGTGTCACTCCTGAAATTAAAATCTTCAAATGGCTGCTGTTTGCCTAAACACACCCAAAGTTCTATAAAGAAGTCTTCTCTTTAAAAAGCATTCCATAGTTAAAAGAAAATTAGGAATTTGAAATTCTTGTTGCTGAAAATGCGTTTGCCTCTGCCTCTTAGAAATCCCAAAATAAAGATATCTCTTTGTTTTCCTAAATAATATATTTCCAAAATTTTTTTTTTGTCAAAACATTTGTTATTGCTGTGAAAAAGTCACATGGCAAAACACAAGCCTGCAAAATAAAGCCCAGACTCCTAAATTTGGTCTAGGGGCCTTCCTTCCATGGCCTGGACATGCTTGACTCTCTCAGTCCTTGTCTGTCACTTGTGTCCCACCCCAAATTCTGGTATCTGTCAGCCAAGTTTGTGAGACAAAAGAGAGATAAGTTTGATGTCCTCTGAAATTAAGGTATACTTTACACTCTTAAAATTATGATAAGTTTATTTGTTAGTTCTAATTTATATTTTAAACTGTTAGATGATAATATATCACTTCTTTGCCACACACAGATGTCATCAGCCTATTTTAAAGAACTGAATTATACACTAAGTTTCTAATTTTGGTTAATATTTTGAGAGTCAACATACTGGGATATCTTATAGACTCATGCTATAGAGATATGAATGGAAAGTGGCATAAGGTATGTCTAATTTATCAAATCTAGGTATTGTTCATATCTCAGGCATACATATGGAGGAAAGGCCTGAATTATATCACTGAAAGCTTTACCAAGAAATATTTACATTTATAAGATTGAGAGCTGAAGCTAATTCATGTTCTCATATCTCTTTTACTTTTTCTTTTCTTTTTTGTATTCAGAGGACCTGAAGTTAGTAGTTTGATAATTAGGCTGTACTTCATTTTTAGACAGAAATTAGACATGATTAGGAGTGCTGAAGCACTGGGTAGGTCAGTTGCTCATCATTATTAAAGCCATTTAATGCATTTTAATGGTGGTTGATAAGGTACAAAATGCTACGTAAGCCAAACCAAAAAGTTTTATTCCATTATACGTTAAGCATAGATATAAATGAACTCAAATTTGCATTTTTATGCATTAGTTCAAAAAAATTGAAGATTTTCTCTTAGATATGAATAATAGAATGTAATTTGTAAGAGCTGGGCACTGCTAAAGCCAGTACCTCTTGACATTGTGAATCTCATGATCTTCAGACACAAATTGTTCTGTAATAGACAGTTGAGGAAAAGATATTTTCAGCATTTGTATTGCTAAAGAATCATGCTTGAAGCTGTAGAGTCAATTGCTTGTGTGAGTGGCTTATTGCCTTTATTTCCTCACATTTGTTAATAATACAAAATAATTACTTATCTGTGTCTATTGTCTTATTTACATCAGGTTTAGAGATTTTGCTAATTCATAAAAATAGTGCAGAGGACAGTTTCTGATGGAGATTCTATTTTCTTTGTCATATTTTAAAAGTGTTTTACTAATTCTCATCTATTTTAGATATAGCTCTTAAATTTAAAAATTGTTTTCTTTGAAGAACTAAGTGTTGGGATTGGAGGTCACAATAAATACTATCCTTTCTACTCACCTGGTTAGAAACAGTTGAGATACAGGCACAGACAGATGGAGATCAAAATATCACTTCTTAAAAAAAGTAAAAAAAAATCACTTTTTTAAAAAGTGAAAAATATCACTTTTTAAAAAAGTGATAAAGAGCTAAGGGAGCTTATTGCTTACATGCAAAGGCAAGTAAAGCATAAGCATTAACACTTTCTGATTGCCAGACTAAAACCTGGATGAGTACTTTGCAGGGAGGTTTGAACCTGAAGAGCAGAGACACTGCCTCAGGATTGCTGCCTCCTCTGGTCCAGGTGAGGAGGACAGATAGAGACTGATCTCCCCATGCTCCACCAAGGGAGCGGATGCATGACTGTCACCCACCAGCAGGGTGTCTTATTCCACTGGTGTGGAAAGTAAAGATAAGGGCCAGAACAAGTTTTCTCATGGAAAGCAGATGAGTGACAGCAAATATCATCTGTGCTTATAAACTCTTACTAACTCTCTTGATGTGGTTAACACACACAGTTTATAGTACAAGTACACACACTGGGGCACCTGAGGATGCCACTGTCCTGTGTTGTTTTAAAGGAAACAATGAAAAACAAAAGTATGTCTTTATCCTGTTTTCTTGTGTAAAGGGTTGGCATTAGTGGGAAACTGCCAGGGGATGGGGGATGGGATTGGCAGTTAAGGGAAACTGCTAGGGGAGGGAGGGGCACACTTCATCAACAAGGGTACTTGCATAATCAACGTTTGTATACCTAACCCTGAGTTTTATCCCACACCTTTAAAATAAAAATTTTAAAAAAGAGTATATGGAACTTGATGGTAGCATTCTTAGTTGAGGGGACAGAGGGTGATTCCAAAGCTCTCATGACATAAATAGCAAAGGAGGCGCAATCCTAGTGTCAAACTCCTCAGTGTCCAGCAACTTCAGCCATGGTGTCTGTCTCTAACCTACTCAGGGATGCCCACATCAGAAAATGAGAGCGTAAGGAAGTCTCATTTTAAATGTACTTGTCCTGGAGACTTCACCAGACTACATATTATGCAGCCACATAAGTGAAGAGCCTGCCAAGAAGGAGGGGAAGAAGCATCTGTCCTGATTATTAAGTCACTGGGTAACTATCATTGGGCAACCATGGCTCTTTCTGGTTAGTGTGTGTATATCGCATGGGATCTCCATGTGGATGGGCTGGTTAATGATGCAGGTTTCCAAGAAGCTTATGGTTAAGTCCCTGATTATTTAAATTAAATAAAATAGTAATCAGGATATAGCTAGGCAGCGTTGTCTAAGAGGAAATAATCTATTTACCACTTGAAATCTGGCGTAGTACCACAATGAAATAGCTCTTCCATAATGGCTATTGAGGGCATAAGAACACAGAAATAGTACACACAACTCATGGTGGTTCTGAACAGGTCTTTACTGTTCTCTTAAAGAAGTGGAATGCAGGTAGCTAATACGTTTAGAATGTGCCAGACATTGTTGCAATAGCCTAACATGAATTAATTAATTTAAAGGGAATTAACCCATTTTAAGACACAAAATAGCCCAACAGGTTTGAGACTGTTGTCATCATTTTTATCTCCATGCTATGCAAATGGTATGAGGTTCTTAAAAAAGTTAAATAACTTACTAAAATCCTCCCAGTTTAAAATGGCAGAAGGACTAGAACCCGTCTCTACAGTCAGAGCATCTAATCCCTACATCACTCTGCTTCTCATCACAGCAAGAGAATCACTGGTTACCCTAAATATACTTCTCTAGAAAAAGAATCTGTGATTTGTAGCTGCTTAGTAAGTTATAAAGGAAATGTAACTAATGCTACTTATTAGAAGCAATTTTTGTGTTTGGTTTGATTTCAGCAACATTTTTACCAAATACTCATTTTTACATGACTTGATCTCCTCAGGTTTATGGATCATTTGCTCTGCTTTGCCTTTGAGGTTTATGTGTGAAGTGCTACATAATTTATTTAGTTATTTATTTATTTTTGTGTTTGTTCTTTCTTTTCTCAACTAGCAGAGTAAGTGTGCTTAGCAAAAATAGGAATTTATTAAATGTTTGTTGAATTATTAAGTAAATAAATGAAGTCAAAAGGTTAATTGTTTGGCTTACAGTGACCCTTTATTACTATAGTTTTAAACAGAGAACAACTGCTAAAACCTCAAAATTTTTAGGGATATGAAACAAATTAATTGTTGAAAATCCTAGTAGGTCTGTGATTTTATGAAATGAAGTGTTTTTAATGACTCATATTCTTAATACAAGTGTTCGCTTAATGACTCATATTCTTAACACAAGTGTGTAATTATTTATTTTTAATTGATAAAAAGTGATCAGTGAAGACTTAAGTGTTGAAAAATAAAGTTTCCCATGCCATTCCCAGCAGCTTCAATAATGAGTAGTCTTGTGTTTGTTTCTTTTTGCCTCTAGACTTCATGCACATGATTTCCTCTACCTCACATGCTCAATGTTCCCCCTTTCAACTTATTACCTTCTGTTGATCATTTAGGTAGTTTTTTCTATATCTTTTCCTCAAAGAAGCATTTCTAGGCCCTTACAGAGGGACCAAGTATACAGTCTCTGCTACCTATTCTGCTTCCTTCATGATGCACTGTAACTTATTGGCCTTATTTAATAGTGAATGAGTGACTGAATCAAGGAATAAGCACGTGGGGATGCTATAAAAATTATTCTCAAATAGCAGGATATGAATTTGAAAAACAGAATAGCAGTAGGAGGCAAGAATCTGAGGGACAAACTCAGACTGCCCTACATAACTCAAATGGTTGTAATGGTTTCTGGCTTTTGAAGAGTTGGACATGTATCTATCAGTTTATGCCAGGTAATTTCTAGCCTTCAATGCCAAGTGTAGAAATTGTTGTCAGGTAATTCCCAGCCTTCTATGCCATTTCATGAGTAAGAGAATGGTTCCATAATACCAGGAAAATGAACAAGAAACTTTTGATGAGGAAACAGCAGCTGCAGAAAGAACACAGTGATCCAAATGCAGGGACAGTTTTCTAGGTGGGTGGAGAAACCATGAGGCATTGGAAACTGAAAGAATAGCAGGCATGAGAAGCTGGAGAACAAAATACTGTAGAGTACAACAACAACAGCAACAAAGTAAAAGACATCACAAGATCCAGTCAGTTAAAGGAATAGTGTAGAGGTGCAAGAAAGAGTATGAAAAGTGATTTGTGTAGAGAGCAGTAAAGCTCTAAAGGAAAGAGTTATAATTGAGCTCTGTTCTGCTGCAGAGAAGTATCCTGTGACACATATTTGGTAATGCCATTACCCTTCACTTGCCTTTGTGCACACCTAGGGCAGCTTCCAGGACTTTTGATCCTCTTGATAATGAAGCAGCATGATGATGGCCGGGATCTTGTCACTGGAGCTCACTTTCAGGAATGGGCTCTTCCTCCAGTTTTGTCATCTGCACCTCAGATTTCATCTTGCTTGAGCCCTTGTAATGGTAACAGTAGGCATCCACCTGACAATATCTGAGACCATGAACATTCGGTCTTTTCTCCTACACACATTGGGCCTGAATGCTTCCCTCGTAGCTGTTCTTCTACTTAAAGAGTGAAGTTGCGATACTATCCAATCAAATGAACATGTTATCAGCTCTGTGACCATATAGTCTAGAGTGCTACTCAAATATTAATGATTGTTATTGAGGTAGATAAAACATATTATTCAAAAATTACAATAAAAAACAGTGTGTCACAAGTGCCTTAAATTGTCAGAAAAGGAGAAATCATTTTTGCCTAGAGTGATCAAACAAAAACTCCAGGAATTAGGCAAAAATTATTTTGTGTTTGTCTACTAAGTTAACCCCTAAGCAAGTCAACATTTATTATAACTTCTATCGTGAATCTGCTATCTCAATGACTAGTTCTATTTGAACAGAATAGTTCCTTTTTTCAAGTGGAAGAATGAATTGCTGATCTAAAATTAGGATGGCATATAATTAGTTCTAATTCTGTTTCTATTTTGCAATACAGTTTAGAAATAATAAAAAAAAAATCTTTGTAGAATAATCCAGTGTACCATACTAATGGGAAATGGTTACACAGAATGCATTTCTCTTTTGATTTTCTTTCTCTGTATAGAGGCTTATATGAGCTTAAACTTTTTCGTGTATATTTTTCTTTAAAACCTATCAGAATATAAGGAAACGTGAGTGTTTATTAGCCATGTTAATGAGTGAATGGTTTTCTATATGTACACTGTTGTAGTTCTAAAAAGCACTAAAACAAATTAGGTTATTACCTAATGTGTATATTAATTGGCTCAAACCTATTAATATACAAAAAGTCAATTGGCAAATCAAGACTTGTAGCAATGTCTTAAAGGTGGTTTAAAACTTTTGTAAAAAAATCTTTTTCTGGCTAGGTGCAATGTCTCAGACTGTAATCCCAGCACTCTGGGAGGCTGAGGTGAGAGGATTGCCTGAGCTTGGGGCTACAAGACCAGCCTAGGCAACTTGGTGAGACCTTGTCTCTACAATAACTCACAAAAATTAGCCAGGCCTGGCAGCATGCGTCTGTAGTTCCAGCTACTTGGAAGCCTGAGCCAGAAGGATCACCTAAGTCCAGCAGGTCGAGGCTGTGGTAGCTGTGAGCGTGCCACTGCACTCTAGCCTGGGCAACAGAGTGAGACTCCAACTCAAAAAAATAAAAAATAAAAAAATTTTCCCCCAAATCATTCAACCTTTCAAACTCAGAAAGTTGATAAAATTAAAGAAACTAGTCATGAGGAATTTAGAAAAATCAGTGGCCTTTTTTTTACTAAACTCTTGATCCTACATTTAGCTCTTGTAATTTTAGACATTGAATGGAATCAGAGTATGAGTTCTATTTATGTTTAAGAATGGCAGCTTGCAAGACAGACTCAACATTTTTATACAATTGTTTTCTTCTTTATGGAGTTTCAAAAATCATTATAAGAAATTCTACTTTCCTTTTCTTCCCTTTCTAATCAGTTTTTATCATCTATGGCATATTACACTTTCATAGTGCACATAAGTTTTTCTTGCTTCAATCAGTAAAACCATACATTTGTAAAATCCTTTATTTGTAGTTATTGTCCAGATTGCCCTTCGAGATAAATCACTGTTTCTTAAAGGTGATTTGTGACAAGATTAGATCTAACAGGAAATTGATTTGTAATTTTCTAAAAATATCATGGGGTGACGAATCAAAATGGACAGCATCTAAAAATCAGTCAAAATCAGTCTTGTTTTCAAACTACTTTCTTCATTTTATAATTGAGAAGTTATTTGCATTAAAAAATTTGATCTTATTGTAGTGCGTTATTATTAGTTTGATAGATTTCAAGCATGGAGAAAAAATACAGGAAAAAAATGCCAAATACCTGTGTATATCTTGCCAATTTTGACCTCTCTGTACATCACATTGCAGATTTGGTGTTCGTTTTTCCAAATAATCTTTTCTATGTTTTACTCGATAGTTATGGACCCATAAACAATATAAAGTCATTTTGCATATTTGAGTTTATTTAAATATTAGTAAATAAAATTTAAATATGTGCAGTATAACCCTTATTGCTTTTTCAGCAGAAACTAGTGTTTTTGAGATTCATCCATACTAATGCATGTAGTTCTAGTTCACTTACTTGAGCTTCTATATAGTATCCTATATAGAAGAATAGACATCGATGTTATTTCCAATTTTTGTTCTTGCAAACTCGTCGTTTTCTATATATTACCTTGTACACATGCTACAAGAATTCCTCTGAGCTTATAGGTGTCAAATTGCTAAGCTGTGGCATCAGATCTTCCAGTTCACCAAATCCTAATCTCTCAATTTGTAATTTTCCACCTAGGATATTGACTGCATATTGCAGTACTTTCTTATTATAAGTTTTTGGTTGTCTTTTGAGTATGAAGTGATATCTAATTGTTGATCTGATTTGCACTCATCTGATCAGTGTGAGCTTGAGCAATTTTGCATATTTCCATTATTATATATATAATATATATATACAGGATAATGCTGGCCTCCTAAAGTAAGCTTGAGAGTATTATCTTCCCAAATGTTTGGAAGAATTTGAGAAGAAATGATAATAGTTTTTGTTTGTTTGTTTGTTTGTTTTTAGTGTTTATTAGAATTTAGCCCTAAAGCATCCGGTGCTGGGCTTTTCTTTGATGGGAAATTTTAGATTACTGATTCAGTCTTTTTACTCATTATTGTTTGGTTCAGGCTTTCTATGTCTTCAAAATACAGTCTTGGTAGGTTGTGTGTTTCTAGCAATTTATTATTTTCTTGTAAATCATGCAGTTTCTTGGCATATAATTGTTCATAGTGGTCTTTTTGATCCTTTGTACTTCTGTGGTATTCATTGTAATGTCTCCTCTTTCACTTTTGATTTTGAGTCTTCTGTCTTGTTTTCATAATTAGCCTAGTTAAAGTTTTATCAATTTTACTTATCTTTTTTAAAAAAAAACAATTCTTAGTTTTATTGATCTTTTCTATTTTATTCTAGCCTCTATTTTATTTCTGCTCTGATGTTCATTATTTCCTGTCTTTTAATAACTACAGATTGAGTTTATATTCTTTTTTAGCTCTCTGAGGTGTGATAATGATAATAGTTGTTTATTTGAGATTTTTTTGATATAGACATTTATAGTTATAAACTTCCCTCTTAGAATTACTTTTGCTATAGCCCATAAGTTTTGGTATGTTATGTTTTCATTTTTATTTATCTCAAGATTTTTTCCAAATTTGCCCCTTGATTTTTTTGATGCATTGGTTGTTCAGGTGTATGCTGTTTAATTTTCACATATTTGTAAATTTTTCAAATTTCCTCCTATTTTTGATTTCTAGTTTTATAGCATTGTGGTCAGAAGATATAGTTGTTATGATTTCAGTCTTCTTAAAATTTTAAAGACATTTTTTGTGTCCTAACATTTGATTTATATTAGGAAATATTCTATGTGTACTTGAAAAGAATGTGTATTCCGCTGCTGTTGGATGGATAGAATGTACTATAAATGTCTGTTACCACTGTCATTATCATGTAACATTACCATTATATATTAATTAAAACATTAAATAATACTACTATTACCTTGAAACCAAAGTCAGACAAGGCCACTACAAGAAAAAAAACTACAGGCTGATATCCCTGACAAACAGACATGAAAAAAATTCTCAGCAAAATGCTAGAAAATCAAATTCAATAGCATATAAAAAGTACTATACACCATAATCAAGTGGGATATATTTTAGAGATGCAAGGATGGTGCATTGTACACAAATCAATACATATACAACAATAGAATGAAAGACAAAAAAAAAATAGAAGCAGAAAAAGGGTAAAAGAAAAAATTTTGGCTTTTTTTTCCCTTGCTTGTTTCTGAGCATTTTCCAAGACCAAAGCTAAACACTGTAAATGGTGAACATGGGATGTCCAAGTAAAAGCCACCAATGAAAACACTACCATCTAAAACACCAATTCAAACTCCAGACATTCCCTGATCAAAAATACAAAATCTTTGTTCCTGAGGGACTAATAAAGAATAGAATGGAATTGTTGTATATAAAACATGACAAACTTTCTGTAATGCCAGCTGACAACATGACTTTTCCTCATACACAGTTTTAAAATCAATGACCATTCTGGGGATTATTTGAACTCCTTGTCTGTTTTTCTTAGAGATAAATTTTTAAAATGCAATTGCTTTTTGCTGCTTTTTTTATGGTGTTGAGATAATCTCATTCCTTATGGCATTTTAGACAAGATTTTTAAAAGAAAAGTTTTAAAGAGCTTTTAAGTTAATGGCTTTACAAATAAGACCAGCTCCATGGCAACTACAACATGTATACCTTTTTGAAATGTAAATTTTGGTTTGCTTGACTAACAATTGCTTAATGTGATGGAGTGGAGAAGAATCGATATTTTGAAAGCAAAGAACCAGATAAATGTTTATGAAAGTTAGGCTCTCAGATCAAACAGGTCAAAATCTTGAAATCTTAATACAAGTTATCCCTGTCTTGTATAAAACTGGCTTTATCCATCCATGTTGCTGCAAAGTCCATAATTTTGTCCTTCTTTATGACTGCATAATATTCCATTGTATTACCATTTTTTAAATCCAGTCCACTTTTGATTTAGAACCTATCATACTCAGTGATCTATCACAGAAACAAAGAGCTGATTACCACATGTTCTCACTCAGAGGGACCCTGAACATTTATCATAATACTATAAGATAGGTATTGACAGTAGTCGGTCACTGCCAGAGGAGGGAGATGGGGGGAGGCACAAAACATCAATAAGGGCACCTGATCCCAAACCAGGTGAAGCAGGCACCAAAGGGAGGCCCAAACTTCACCTATATGATGATTACTATGTACCTAATCCTGAATTGTACCCCACATCTTTAAAATAAAATTTTAAAAATAAAAAAAATGTTTAAATATGCTTAAAAGAAAAACAAAAAACTGGCTTTACCTGCCACATAGGGGCCAGAACTGGCTGAATAAACATATATTTAACTTTTTCTGAAGAGTTTTTCTGCCTGCAATGACTGGTAAGCAAACCCAACCAGCATGTAAACAAATAAACAATAAGATTTGTTACTAGTTTAAGGCTACTTGAAAAAAGATTTTTCTTTCTTATGGAATTCAGTCAGTTCTAGCTAAAATATAAATAATTAAAATTTAACCCCTTAAATTTATTTGAGCTAAGAAAAGAGATTAAAGTTGTGTTTTGTTTGTTTTCAATGAAACACTTATGGAAACTGCTTTGCTCAAAATTTTGGTCCACAAAATTTTGATTACCTGTCAGGGCAACTAAAACATAGCCCACATATAAACAGGTCCCATTTTGTCAGAAATATGATTTAGATTCACCAGTCCTTTTATAAGCTTGTACATTTGTATGACTAAGTTTTACTGTCTCATGACTAAAATTTCTGCTATGAGACTTGCATTTGTGTGTTTACACGTGTTTACGTGTGCTTATATATGTGATATGTTGTATCTGCATGGTAAAATTTGGCATAGTCCATCATAAATTCCCTAAGAAATTCGATTTAAACTTGCTTAGATGAATGAGAGTTCATATAGAATATATACCGATTAACTCAAATACCTTTTAGTTCACCTGGCTTAAGTTAATCTTTGATTTTATAAAAGACTCATTTATTACTTTTGATTTAATGAAAAAAGCTGAATCTTTTGTGTTATCAACAAAATACCCATGTATTTAACTTTAAGGTTTCTACATCATTGGACACCTGATAATCACAGGCCTTGAGTTCGAGACCAGCCTGGGCAACATAGCAAAATAATTAAAATGATTAGATAAACATGGTAGAGTGTGACTGCAGTCCCTGCTACTTGGGAGGCTGAGGGAGAAAGATCTTCTGAGTCCATTAAGTTGAGGCTGCAGCGAGCCATGATTGTGCCACTGTACTCCAGTCTGGGCAACAAAGTGAGAACCTGAATCAAAAAAAAAAATAAAATATTAACAGAAATAATTTCAAGTAATGATTAGCTTTCTCAAATGTCTCAGTTTTCATTGGTAATTTAGGCATAATAGTTAAAATAGATTATTTAATTAAAAAGAAATAAATAAAGCAATTCTAAATGGGCTAAACATTTACAAATTAATTTTTCATGTAATTTGAAATCTTAATATTACATGGTGTTAAATTAAGTGATAAATGCTCATTTAATGTCTGGGTCATTTTCAAATAAGATAAAACACTAAAATAGGAACTGCTGTCCTTGGCTTCTTAAATTTTATGGAAAAACTAAATTTATTTGACTCTATTAACATACATAAAAATTATGTTATGGGAAATAATATTTCTAAAATTATAAAATGATTCTTATCTATAAAATACTGATATGTGGCATAGATCTCAAAATTGTTTGCATACTAAATTTTCACTAGATATTAAGGTTGCTAACAGTTAAAAATTCTAATTAATATATAATTCTGTGTACAAACTTTAGCAAATAAGTTAGATGTGTTTTTGATGAGAAAAAAAGAAGGTATAAAATATTCTCTTAATAGAGAAGTGAGTAATTTGTCTCACTTTAGAGATTATTAAAAGTTGTTTCAAAACATGAATTTAGGAAGAAAGTAGAAAGAAGATAGAAAGGAACCAGTAAGTGAGATTTGAAGAAAATTATAAGTATGAAGATTGTGGGACTGTAAGTAAGGTTAAAATGAAAAGAAAATAATATTGTATGAGGAAGAATGTATGGTACATTTTTGTCCTAAAGTAAAATGACTGGTTATTTAAGAAAGAGGAAGTATAATTCTATCATGGATGGTAGGTGTAAGTCACAAAAAATCTGTGAAGGATAAGTTATGAAAAAATTTTTTGCCTATATTAAGTTGACTTTCTAAAGATTGAGCTTTGATGTATAAAATACACTAATACAAATCAAAAAAATGTGGTGCCCTATGATAGAACATCGATGCTTTCTTGACATACTGATCTGCTCTTAGTAAAGCTTCAAAAGGCTTTATTTTTAATTTTGAAATTCATTTCTTTAACAGTCATCTTCTAAACTATAGTTTATTCTCATTTTATGGTTTATAATTCTTTCACATTTCTTTCTTATATCAATATTTTTAATTTTGATATTGTGGGGTACAGTTAAGGATTAGGTATGCAAATATGCTTCGTTCAGGCACCCTTGTTGATAAGCAGTGTTTCCCCGTCCCCAGACAGATATTACTACTGCTAATCCCACCTCCCTTCCCCTCCCACCCCATAGTTTCCCACCACTGTCAGTCCTTTTCTTATAGTATTACGATGGATGTTCAAGGTCCAATATGAGTAAGAACATGTGATACTCAGATCTTCATTTCTGTGAGAGGTCACTCAGTATTATAGACTCTAGTTCCATCCAGTTTGCTGTGAAATTCATGATTTTGTTCTTTTTTATGACTGTGTAGTATTCCATCGTGTATATGTACCACATATTTTGATCCAGTCCTCTTTTGATGGGCAGCATGGTTGTTTCCAGGTTCTTGCTATTTTTGTGAAAAACTCTGCGATAAATATACGTGTGCAGGTATCTTTTCCATAGAGTGACTTGAGTTCTTCAGGGTATATTCCCAGTAGGGGGATTGCGGGGTCATATGGGAGGTCGATATTTAGAGCTTTTAGGAATCGCCTCACTGTTTTCCACAGAGGTTGCACTAGTTTACACTCCCAGCAGCAATGTAGAAGCATTCCCTTTTGACCACGCCCTCTCCAGCAACTGTTATTTTTTGAGTTATTGATAATTGCTATTCTGTCTGGAGTTAGGTGGTATCTCAGTGTGGTTTTGATTTGCATCTCCTTGATGATTAGTGAGATTGAACATTTCTTCATATGTCTGTTGGCTGCTCGGATGTCTTCCTTTGAGAAGTCTCTGTTCATATCTTTTGCCCACTTAATAATGGGGTTGTTTGTTTTTTTCCTCTCAGCACATTTGAGTTCCTTGTAGATCCAAGATGTTAAGCCTTTGTCAGACCTGGAGTTGGCAAATACTTTTTCCCAGTCTCTGGGCTGTCTCCCTGCTCTCTTGATGGTTTCTTTGGCTTTGCAGAAGCTTGTCAGTTTAATGAGGTTTCACTTTTCTATGTTACCTTTTACGGCCTGTGGGTTTCAGGTTTTGTTCAGGAATTGGATGCCAGTTCCAATTTCCATAAGAGTATGTCCTGCATATTCTAAGGTTCTTATGGTTTGAGGTTTTACATTTAGGTTTCTAATCCATTTATAATTAATTTTTGTGTATGGGGATAGATAGGGGTCTTGTTTGAGTCTTCTGCATGTGGTCAGCCAGTTTTCCCAGCACCATTTACTGGATAGGTTCTCCTCTCCCCAGTGGTAGGTGGTGGAGGCTTTGTCGAAGATGAGTTGGTTGAGGAATTGAGGTTTTGTTTCTGGAATCTCAATTCTATTCCATTGGTCTATATGCCTGTTCCTATACCAATACCAAGCTGTTTTGATGATTGTAGCTTTACAGTAAAGTTTGAAGTCTGGTAATGTGATACCGCCTGCTTCGTTTTTTTTTTTCTTCTGACAATTGTTCTGGCTATTCTTGGTCGCTTATGTTTCCATATGAATTCCTGTATTGTTTTTTCTAGGTCTGAGAAGAATGTTACTGGTAATTTGATGGGTATTGCATTAAATCTGTAGATTGCCTTAGGTAGGATGGACATCTTCACAATATTGATTCTTCCAATCCATGAGCGTGGGATATTTTTCCACTTGTGTGTGTCATCTTTGATTTTTTGAGCAGTGTTTTATAGTTTTCATTATAAAGTTCTTTCATGTTTCTGGTTAGGAAGATGCCAAGGTATTTCTTTTTTTGTTGTTTTTTGTGGCTATGGTGAATGGAATTGTGCTTTTTATTTGGGTTTCTGTTTGTTTATTATTGGAGTAAAGAAATGCGATTATCTTTTGCACATTTATTTTATATCCTGAGATGTTGCCAAAGGCCTTTATCAGTGTAAGGAGGTTTTTGACAGATTCTCTTGGGTTTTCAAAGTACACAATCATGTCATCTGCAAAGAGAGATAACTTGACTTCCTCTTTTCTATTTGGATACCCCTGATTGCCTTCTCTTCTCTGATTGCTCTAGCCAAGACATCCAATACTATGTTGAACCGGAGGGATGAGAGTGGGCATCTTGTCTTGTTCCAGTTTTCAGGGGAAATGGTTCCAATTTTTGTCCATTTAGGAGTATGCTGGTTTTGGGTTTCTCGTAGATGGCTTTTACTATTTTGAGTTAAGTTCCCCGAATGCCTAGATGTTTGAGGGTTTTTATCAAGAAGGGGTGCTGGATTTTATCAAAAGCTTTTTCTGCATCTAGTGATATAATCATGTGGTTTTTGTTTTGACATCTGTTGATGTATTTAATTACATTTATGGTTTTATGAATGTG